>NC_069510.1:81232747-81319055 GCF_027579735.1 Bombina bombina | reverse complement strand
AGCAAATGGATGATTAACCCCTTAATACCGGAAAAACGTATAACAATAAAATATAAACGTTTTAATCACAGTCAAAACACAGTCTCACAGGTCTGCTGTGAGTGATTACCTCCCTCAAAACTAGTTTTGGAGACCCCTGAGCTCTGTAGAGACGTCCTGGATCATGCAGGGAGAATAATGGAGATTTGTGACTGAATTTCTACTGCGTAGAAAATCGCCAAAATAGGCCCCTCCCACTCATAATACAACAGTGGGGAAGCTCAATAAACTGACTTTATTTAAAATAAACGACAGCCAAGTGGAAAATAATGCCCATAAAATTTTTCACCAAGTACCTTAGAGAAAAAAACGATTAACCTGCCAGTAAACGTTTTAATATAAAATATGAAATTATATTAAAAAGCCTGTTGCTAGTCGCTCTCACTGCAGAAAGGCTATAAGTTATATGTATACAGTATTTTCTTAGTGAAGTGCCATTCCCCAGAAATACCTCAGTGCCAACATACATACATAACAGCCTGATACCAGTTGCTACTACTGCATTTAAGGCTGTACTTACATTTTAACGGTATTAGCAGTATTTTCTCAGTCAATTCCATTCCTTAGAAAATAATATACTGCAACATACCTCTTTGCAGGTGAACCCTGCCCGCTGTCCCCTGTTCTGAAGTTACCCCGCTCCTCAGAAGGCCGAGAACAGCAAATGGATCTTAGTTACGTCCGCTAAGATCATACACAAACTCAGGCAGATTCTTCTTCTAATGTTGCCTGAGAAAAAACAACACACTCCGGTGCCGTTTAAAATAACAAACTTTTGATTGAAGAAATAAAAACTAAGTTTTAATAACCACTGTCCTCTCACACATCCTATCGATTAGTTAGGTGCAAGAGAATGACTGGGTATGACGTAGAGGGGAGGAGCTATATAGCAGCTCTGCTTGGGTGATCCTCTTGCACTTCCTGTTAGGGAGGAGATAATATCCCATAAGTAATGGATGACCCGTGGACTGACTACACTTAACAGGAGAAATTTAAGAATATTGGGAATCTCTGAATCTATAAAGCCAAATGAGTTAAAATAATTTGTGGAAATAGAGTTGCCAACTCTATTAGGAATATCTAATGAAAAAGGTCCTTTCTTGGTAGAAAAGGTCCAGAGAATAAATGTGGTAAAGAAAAACAACTACGCTCGAGATTTCATAAGGCCTGTATTAGTAGAGTTTGCCAGTTTCAACACTAAAATGTTGATATTTAATGCGTACAAACAAATGAATTCATTCTTTTTTCAAGATAGAAGAATCTCTATCTATCAGGACTATGCAGCAGAAACGGCTAGAGCTAGAAGAGAGTTAATCCTGTTGTGTAATGAGTTCAATAATAAAGGTTTTCAAGCCTTTGTGATTTTTCCAGCAAAAATTAAGATCTTACTTCAAGATGAAACAAAAATTTTAAACAGCAGAGAAGAAATAACATAATTTATGCTTACCTGATAAATTTATTTCTCTTGTAGTGTAGTCAGTCCACGGGTCATCCATTACTTATGGAATATATCTCTTCCTAACAGGAAGCTGCAAGAGGATCACCCAAGCAGAGCTGCTATATAGCTCCTCCCCTCACATGTCATATTCAGTCATTCGACCAAAGCAGACGAGAAAGGAGAAACCATAGGGTGCAGTGGTGACTGGAGTTTAATTAAAATTTAGATCTGCCTTAAAGACAGGGCGGGCCGTGGACTGACTACACTACAAGAGAAATAAATTTATCAGGTAAGCATAAATTATGTTTTCTCTTGTTAAGTGTAGTCAGTCCACGGGTCATCCATTACTTATGGAATACCAATACCAAAGCTAAAGTACACGGATGAAGGGAGGGACAAGGCAGGAACATTAAACAGAAGGAACCACTGCCTGAAGTACCTTTCTCCCAAAAATAGCCTCCGAAGAAGCAAAAGTGTCAAATTTGTAAAATTTTGAAAAGGTGTGAAGCGAAGACCAAGTCGCAGCCTTGCAAATCTGTTCAACAGAGGCCTCATTTTTAAAGGCCCAGGTGGAAGCCACAGCTCTAGTAGAATGAGCTGTAATCCTTTCAGGAGGCTGCTGTCCAGCAGTCTCATAGGCTAAACGTATTATGCTACGAAGCCAAAAAGAGAGAGAGGTAGCCGAAGCCTTTTGACCTCTTCTCTGTCCAGAGTAAACGACAAACAGGGAAGAAGTTTGACGAAAATCTTTAGTTGCCTGCAAAAAAAACAAAGGGTATAACCCAATAGAACTTCAGGGCACGGACTACGTCCAGATTATGCAAAAGTCGTTCCTTCTTTGAAGAAGGGTTAGGACACAGTGATGGAACAACAATCTCTTGATTGATATTCCTGTTAGTAACTACCTTAGGTAAGAACCCAGGTTTAGTACGCAGAACTACCTTGTCTGAATGAAAAATCAGATAAGGAGAATCACAATGTAAGGCAGATAACTCAGAGACTCTTCGAGCCGAGGAAATAGCCATCAAAAACAAAACCTTCCAGGATAACAGCTTGATATCAATGGAATGAAGGGGTTCAAATGGAACGCCTTGAAGAACATTAAGAACTAAGTTTAAGCTCCACGGCGGAGCAACAGTCTTAAACACAGGCTTAATCCTAGTTAAAGCCTGACAAAAAGCCTGAACGTCTGGAACTTCAGCCAGACGTTTGTGTAGAAGAATAGACAGAGCAGAAATCTGTCCCTTTAACGAACTAGCAGATAAGCCCTTTTCTAAACCCTCTTGTAGAAAGGACAATATCCTAGGAATCCTAACCTTACTCCATGAGTAACTCTTGGATTCGCACCAATATAAATATTTACGCCATATCTTATGGTAAATTTTTCTGGTAACAGGCTTCCTAGCCTGTATTAAGGTATCAATAACCGACTCCGAGAAGCCACGCTTTGATAGAATCAAGCGTTCAATCTCCATGCAGTCAGCCTCAGAGAAATTAGATTTGGATGGTTGAAAGGACCCTGAATTAGAAGGTCCTGTCTCAGAGGCAGAGACCACGGTGGACAGGACGACATGTCCACTAGGTCTGCATACCAGGTCCTGCGTGGCCACGCAGGCGCTATCAGAATCACCGAAGCTCTCTCCTGTTTGATCTTGGCAATCAAACGAGGAAGCATCGGGAATGGTGGAAACACATAAGCCATGTTGAAGACCCAAGGGGCTGTCAGAGCATCTATCAGCACCGCTCCCGGGTCCCTGGACCTGGATCCGTAACAAGGAAGCTTGGCGTTCTGACGAGACGCCATGAGATCCAGATCTGGTTTGCCCCAACGATGAATCAGTTGAGCAAAGACCTCCGGATGAAGTTCCCACTCCCCCGGATGAAAAGTCTGGCGACTTAGAAAATCCGCCTCCCAGTTCTCCACGCCTGGGATGTAAATCGCTGACAGGTGGCAAGAGTGAGACTCTTCCCAGCGAATTATCTTTGAGACTTCCAACATCGCTAGGGAACTTCTGGTTCCCCCTTGATGGTTGATGTAAGCCACAGTCGTGATGTTGTCCAACTGAAATCTGATGAACCTCAGAGTTGCTAACTGAGGCCAAGCTAGGAGAGCATTGAATATTGCTCTTAATTCCAGAATATTTATTGGGAGGATTTACTCCTCCTGAGTCCATAATCCCTGAGCTTTCAGGGAGTTCCAGACTGCGCCCCAGCCTAGAAGGCTGGCGTCTGTTGTTACAATCGTCCAATCTGGCCTGCGAAAGGTCATCCCCTTGGACAGATGTGGCCGAGAAAGCCACCATAGAAGAGAATCTCTGGTCTCTTGATCCAGATTTAGTAGGGGGGGACAAATCTGAGTAATCCCCGTTCCACTGACTTAGCATGCACAATTGCAGCGGTCTGAGATGCAGGCGCGCAAATGGTACTATGTCCATTGCCGCTACCATTAAGTCGATTACTTCCATGCACTGAGCTACTGACGGGTGTGGAATGGAATGAAGGACACGGCAAGCATTTAGAAGTTTTAATAACCTGGCCTCTGTCAGGTAAATTTTCATCTCTACAGAATCTATAAGAGTCCCTAGAAAGGGAACTCTTGTAAGTGGTAATAGAGAACTCTTTTCCACGTTCACCTTCCACCCATGCGACCTCAGAAATGCCAGAACTATCTCTGTATGAGACTTGGCAGTTTGAAAACTTGACGCTTGTATCAGAATGTCGTCTAGGTACGGAGTCACCGCTATGCCTCGCGGTCTTAGTACCGCCAGAAGTGAGCTCAGAACTTTTGTAAAGATTCTTGGAGCCGTAGCTAATCCGAAGGGAAGAGCTACAAACTGGTAATGCCTGTCTAGGAAAGCAAATCTTAGGTACCGATAATGATCCTTGTGAATCGGTATCTGAAGGTAGGCATCCTTTAAGTCCACTGTGGTCATGTACTGACCCTCTTGGATCATGGGAAGCATGGTTCGAATAGTTTCCATTTTGAATGATGGAACTCTTAGAAATTTGTTTAGGATTTTTAAGTCCAAGATTGGTCTGAAGGTTCCCTCTTTCTTGGGAACCACAAATAGATTTGAATAGAATCCCTGCCCGTGTTCCGTCCGCGGAACTGGGTGGATCACCCCCATTAGTAAGAGGTCTTGTACACAGCGTAGAAACGCCTCTTTCTTTATTTGGTTTGCTGATAACCTTGAAAGATTAAATCTCCCTCGTGGAGGAGAAGTTTTGAAGTCCAGGAGATATCCCTGAGATATGATCTCCAACGCCCAGGGATCCTGGACATCTCTTGCCCAAGCCTGGGCGAAGAGAGAAAGTCTGCCCCCCACTAGATCCGTTTCCGGATAGGGGGCCCTCTCTTCATGCTGTCTTGGGGGCAGCAGCAGGTTTCTTGGCCTGCTTGCCCTTGTTCCAGGACTGGTTAACTTTCCAGCCCTGCCTGTAACGAGCAACAGCTCCTTCCTGTTTTGGAGCGGAGGAAGTTGATGCTGCTCCTGCCTTGAAGTTACGAAAGGCACGAAAATTAGACTGTTTGGCCTTTGATTTGGCCCTGTCCTGAGGTAGAGCATGGCCCTTACCTCCCGTAATGTCAGCTATAATTTCTTTCAAGCCGGGCCCGAATAAGGTCTGCCCTTTGAAAGGAATATTAAGCAATTTAGATTTAGAAGTCACGTCAGCTGACCAGGATTTAAGCCATAGCGCTCTGCGCGCTTGGATGGCGAATCCGGAGTTCTTAGCCGTAAGTTTGGTTAAATGTACGACGGCATCAGAAACAAATGCATTAGCTAGCTTAAGTGCTTTAAGCTTGTTCATAATTTCATCCAATGGAGCTGTGCGAATGGCCTCTTCCAGAGACTCAAACCAGAATGCCGCCGCAGCAGTGACAGGCGCAATGCATGCAAGGGGCTGTAAGATAAAACCTTGTTGAACAAACATTTTCTTAAGGTAACCCTCTAATTTCTTATCCATTGGATCTGAAAAGGCACAACTATCCTCCACCGGGATAGTGGTACGCTTAGCTAAAGTAGAAACTGCTCCCTCCACCCTAGGGACCGTCTGCCATAAGTCTCGTGTGGTGGCGTCTATAGGAAACATTTTCCTAAATATGGGAGGAGGGGAAAAAGGCACACCAGGTCTATCCCACTCCTTGCTAATAATCTCTGTAAGCCTTTTAGGTATAGGAAACACGTCAGTACACACCGGTACCGCATAGTATCTATCCAACCTACATAATTTTTCTGGAATTGCAACCGTGTTACAATCATTCAGAGCCACTAATACCTCCCCTAGCAATATGCGGAGGTTCTCAAGCTTAAATTTAAAATTAGAAATCTCTGAATCCAGTCTCCCTGGATCAGATCCGTCACCCACAGAATGAAGCTCTCCGTCTTCACGTTCTGCAAACTGTGACGCAGTATCTGACATGGCTCTCACCTCATCCGCGCGCTCTATACTTAACCCAGAGCTATCGCGCTTGCCTCTTAATTCTGGCAATTTAGATAATACTTCTGTCATAACAGTAGCCATGTCTTGCCACAAAATCACGCACCTCCTGAGCGGGAGGCGAAGGTACTGACACGTGAGGAGAGTTAGTCGGCATAACTTCCCCCTCGTTGTCTGGTGATAATTTCTTTACATGTAAAGATTGACTTTTATTTAAAGTAGCATCAATGCAATTAGTACACAAATTTCTATTGGGCTCCACATTGGCCTTTAAACATAGTGAACAAAGAGATTCATCTGTGTCAGACATGTTTAAACAGACTAGCAATGAGACTAGCAAGCTTGGAAATACTTTTCTAAATAAATTTACAAGCAATATAAAAAACGCTACTGTGCCTTTAAGAAGCACAAAAAGCTGTCACAGTTGAAATAACAATGAACCAAAATAGTTATAGCAACCAATTTTTCACAGTAAATGTATTAAGTTAGCAAAGGATTGCACCCACCAGCAAATGGATGATTAACCCCTTAATACCCAAAAACGGATAACAATTTAATAATTAACGTTTTTCTCACAGTCAAAACACACTGTCACAGGTCTGCTGTGACTGATTACCTCCCTCAAAATGAATTTTGAAGACCCCTGAGCTCTCTAGAGACGATCTGGATCATGGAGGATGAAGTAGACAGATTGTGACTGAATTTTTACTGCGCAAAAAAGCGCTAAAATAGGCCCCTCCCACTCATATTACAACAGTGGGGAAGCTCAGAAAACTGTTTCTATGCAGAAAACAAAGATGGCCATGTGGTAAAAATCATGCCCCAATAAGTTTTATCACCAAGTACCTCACAAAAAACGATTAACATGCCAGTAAACGTTTTCAACATACATTTTAAAAGTTATGAATTGTTATTAATAAGCCTGCTACCAGTCGCTTTTACTGCAGTTAAGGCTCATACATTATTTCAGTATTAACAGTATTTTCAGAGTCAATTCCATTCCTTAGAAAAATACATTCAGTGTACACACACTCATCAGCCTAATACCAGTCGCTATCACTGTATTTAAGGCTGAACTTACTTTACATTGGTATCAGCAGTATTTTCTCAGTCAATTCCATTCCTCAGAAAAATAATTACTGCACATACCTCATTTGCAGGGGGGCCCTGCATGCTATTCCCCTTCTCTGAAGTTACCTCACTCCTCAGATGAGAACAGCCAGTGGATCTTAGTTACGTCTGCTAAGATCATAGAAAACGCAGGCAGATTCTTCTTCTAATGCTGCCTGAGAATAAACAGCACACTCCGGTGCCATTTAAAATAACAAACTTTTGATTGTAGAAATAAACTAAGTTGAAAAACACCACAGACCTCTCACAGCGACCTATCTTTAGTTAGGCTGCAAGAGAATGACTGAATATGACATGTGAGGGGAGGAGCTATATAGCAGCTCTGCTTGGGTGATCCTCTTGCAGCTTCCTGTTAGGAAGAGATATATTCCATAAGTAATGGATGACCCGTGGACTGACTACACTTAACAAGAGAAAATTAGGTTTTTAGAATCTGATAAAAATTAGGAAGTTAAGAGAGGGGGAGAGACGTTAGGGGGTATAAATGAAATATAGATAGAAAGAAATTTTTTTTTTTTTTTCTTTTCCTCTCACAGTTAGGTTGTTGGGTTCACTGAAGGTATCTATATAATATTACTATTATAAGTGAAAAATAAGAATCCTAGAAGATTAATAATTGAATTAAATGGGCACTATTAAAGGGTAAGAAGGAAGTGATAAATAAAGGAAGAGGTAGAAATTAACTTAGAAGATTCACATTAACTACATCTTCAAAACACTATTTATAATTTTCACATAAAGCAACACTTAGAGTAAAATAAATTCACGATATTAGCCCATTGTTTTTTTTTTTTTTTTTGTTTTTTTTCCCCACACAGTTGGGTTATCAGGTTCACTGAGGGTATTTATATAATATTCTTATTGTAAGGGAATAACAAAGATCCTAGAATATTAATAATTGAATTAAAGGGGTACTATTAAAGGGTAAGTAGGTAGTGATAAATAAAGGAAGAGGAAGAAACTAACTTAGAAGAGTCACATTAAACACATCTTTAAAACTCCATTCACAACTTTCACATAAGGAGGTAAAATAATTTTACGACACTAACCCCCCCCCTTTTTTTTTTTTTTTTTTCTCCGAAGCCTGTCCTCCTCTCTTGATTTCATTTTTAGAAAGTCTTATGTAAAGTAAAAATGATAAATATATCATCTTGGAATCTGGGTGGGATTAATTCCCCCATAAAAAGGAAAGCTATCCTTAATCACTTAAAAAAAATAGGTAAAGTAGATCTAGCCCTTCTACAAGAAACTCATTTACTAAACAAGGAACACGAGAAATTGAAAAGAGATTGGGTGAAAGAAGTGGTTTTCTTATCATACAAAAAAGCAAGTAGAGGTTTGGCAATCTTATTCAGTAAATCATTGGAATATGAGATTAAAAAGACAATTTATGATCCTTTGGGTAGATATATAATAATATCACTGGTTATCAATATGGTACAAACAACGATATGTAATATTTACGGTCCAAATGAGACCAATCGTTCATTCTGGGAAAAACTATTAAAAACTTTGCTTAAATACGTGGACACTAATTTAATAATAGGTGGTGATTTTAATTTATCTCCAAATTTTGTCTTAGATAGAAGTAAGAACACCTTGGGGAGTCAAAAAAAGGGATCTATTAAAAGAGGGAATTATGATAAAAAAATGGTAAATTTATTATCGGAGACACTAGGATTAATAGAAGCATGGAGATATAAAAATCCAACACAAAGAGAATTCACACATTACTCAAAAGCGCAAGTTTCCTTCTCTAGGATTGATTTCTTTTTGATCTCCAAGGCTTTATCAACACATATAGAGGAAGTGAATGTCAATGAAATTATTATCTCGGATCACGCTATGATAGATTTAAAATTATCTCTAGGTGGGAAACATAACGGAACAATTAGCTTTAGATATCCAAAGTTTTTATATGGATCGGATCACTTTAGAGAACATATTAAGCAAAAATGGAGAGAATATCTAAATTTTAATGTTAAGAGTTGTCAAAATAATGAAACCATCTGGGAGGCGGGGAAAGCGGTAATTAGAGGAGAAATAACTGCTTATGTATTAAACCATAATAAAGAAATTAATAGACAATATAAAGAATTAAGTGAAAAAACAGCATTTTCATATAGCCAATTTATAGAAGCTAGATCCGAATTTTGGAGGAAAAAATATATGGAGGATAGGAAAGCATTGGAGACACATTTAAATCAACAGGCTATAAGAGATATTAGGAAAGAAAAAGGGAAACTATACAGATTCGGAAACAGATCGGGAAAGATTTTGGCTTCTATAGTAAAAAACATAATTTATGCTTACCTGATAAATTCCTTTCTTCTGTAGTGTGATCAGTCCACGGGTCATCATTACTTCTGGGATATTAACTCCTCCCCAACAGGAAGTGCAAGAGGATTCACCCAGCAGAGCTGCATATAGCTCCTCCCCTCTACGTCACTCCCAGTCATTCGACCAAGGACCAACGAGAAAGGAAAAGCCAAGGGTGAAGTGGTGACTGGAGTATAAATTAAAAAATATTTACCTGCCTTAAAACAGGGCGGGCCGTGGACTGATCACACTACAGAAGAAAGGAATTTATCAGGTAAGCATAAATTATGTTTTCTTCTGTTAAGTGTGATCAGTCCACGGGTCATCATTACTTCTGGGATACCAATACCAAAGCAAAAGTACACGGATGACGGGAGGGATAGGCAGGCTCTTTATACAGAAGGAACCACTGCCTGAAGAACCTTTCTCCCAAAAATAGCCTCCGATGAAGCAAAAGTGTCAAATTTGTAAAATTTGGAAAAAGTATGAAGCGAAGACCAAGTTGCAGCCTTGCAAATCTGTTCAACAGAGGCCTCATTCTTAAAGGCCCAAGTAGAAGCCACAGCTCTAGTGGAATGAGCTGTAATCCTTTCAGGAGGCTGCTGTCCAGCAGTCTCATAAGCTAAACGAATTATGCTACGAAGCCAAAAAGAAAGAGAGGTAGCAGAAGCTTTTTGACCTCTCCTCTGCCCAGAGTAAACGACAAACAGAGAAGACGTTTGTCGAAATTCCTTAGTTGCCTGTAAGTAAAATTTTAGAGCACGGACTACATCCAGGTTGTGCAGTAGACGTTCCTTCTTCGAAGAAGGATTTGGGCATAAAGAAGGAACAACAATCTCTTGATTGATATTCCTGTTAGTAACTACCTTAGGTAAGAACCCAGGTTTAGTACGCAGAACTACCTTATCCGAATGAAAAATCAAATAAGGAGAATCACAATGTAAGGCTGATAACTCAGAGACTCTTCAAGCCGAGGAAATAGCCATTAAAAATAGAACTTTCCAAGATAACAACTTTATATCAATGGAATGAAGGGGTTCAAACGGAACGCCCTGTAAAACATTAAGAACAAGGTTTAAACTCCATGGTGGAGCAACCGTTTTAAACACAGGCTTAATCCTGGCCAAAGCCTGACAAAAAGCCTGGACGTCAGGAACTTCTGACAGACGTTTGTGTAACAGAAAAAGATTAAGCAACTGCCAAGTGGAAAAATGGTGCCCAAACATTTATTCACTCAGTACCTCAGCAAATGAAAACGATTTTACATTCCAGCAAAAACGCTAAACATAATTTCTAGTTATTAAACAGCTTTATGTACTTCTTACAGTGTAATTCTAGTGAAGTACCATTCCCCAGAATACTGAAGTGTAAAGTATACATACATGACATTATATCGGTATGGCAGGATTTTCTCATCAATTCCATTGTCAGAAAATAAAAGCTGCTACATACCTCTATGCAGATTCATCTGCCCGCTGTCCCCTGATCTGAAGTTTACCTCTCCTCAGATGGCCGAGAAACAGCAATATGATCTTAACTACTCCGGCTAAAATCATAGCAAAAACTCTGGTAGATTCTTCTTCAAACTCTGCCAGAGAGGTAATAACACACTCCGGTGCTATTTTAAAATAACAAACTTTTGATTGAAGATATAAAACTAAGTATAATCACCATAGTCCTCTCACACCTCCTATCTAGTCGTTGGGTGCAAGAGAATGACTGGGAGTGACGTAGAGGGGAGGAGCTATATGCAGCTCTGCTGGGTGAATCCTCTTGCACTTCCTGTTGGGGAGGAGTTAATATCCCAGAAGTAATGATGACCCGTGGACTGATCACACTTAACAGAAGAAATACAAAATTCAGCGAAACAAATTTTATCTATAAAATCTAAAGAAAAAATATCAATTAAAAATTCTGAGATAGTAGAGGAATTTAGGAAATATTACTGCAAGCTATATACATCTGAGAGTAGTAAAGAAGAAGGAAAAAGTGAACTTTTTATGGATGAGGTTAAAATTCCAAAGATCTCACAAGAACAACAAGATTCCTTAAATTCCAAGGTAACTGTACAAGAAGTTGGGGAGGTAATAGCTAGTTTGCCTTTAGGTAAAGCTCCGGGACCAGACGGCCTTCCGGCAGAATGGTATAAAAGTATGAAGGAATCTGTATTAGAGATAATGACAAATTTATTTAATGACTATCTCAGTGAAAATATAAAGCCATCGACAGTGTTTTCAGCGGCTAATATTATAGTAATCCCTAAAAGTGGGAAAGACCCACAATGTGTTACTTCATATCGCCCAATATCTCTTCTTAACCAAGATTACAAGATATTGTTCAAAATACTTTCTAATAGATTAAAAAGTCTCCTCCCAGAATTAATTCATAAAGATCAATCCGGGTTTATTCAGGCGAGATCATCCAGTAAAAATATACGTAAGGTTCTTCACATGGTAAATTACTTCTGGCTTTTGAAACAACAAAGGAGTAGTGAGTCGATTCCAAACACTCTGCTCTTAGCCTTAGACTCTGAAAAGGCGTTCGACAGAGTTGAATGGCCATATCTAACATCATGTTTAACAGAATATAATATAAAAGGCCCATTTAATAACTTTATTAAAAATGTTTATTCAAAAGCAAATGCATCAGTTACGGTTAATGGTGAGATTTCAGCTAGATTCACTATGGGTAGAGGAACTCGTCAAGGATGTCCCCTATCCCCTCTTTTATTCAATTTAACATTGGAACCTTTGGCAATCAAACTAAGAAATGTGTATACAGGTATGGAAATAGAGGATAAAAAATACCACCTCTCGTTGTACGCAGATGACATGCTGCTTTTTATTCAAAACCCTGAGACACATTTAAATAAGATCCTTGCTGTTATTTCTGATTTTGGCCAATTTTCAGGCTTTAAAGTAAACTATACAAAATCAGAAGTATTATGGTTGAACAAAAGAGACATAGAGGTTTTAGGAAAGCTGCCATTTATAGAAGCGCCAAATTTTATAACTTATCTAGGGATTGATATTTCCCCAAATCCGGAAAATTGGTACAAATTAAATTATGAGAAAATATTTGTATCTTTAGAAAAATCTCTTAGAAGATGGAGTTCATTACCCATTTCGTTAATGGGAAGAGTACACATAATCAAAATGATGATCTTACCTAAGTTGTTATACCCTTTAAATATGTTACCAATATTAATACTCAGAAAGGAATTGGAAAGATTAAATAAGATTTTTACTAGGTTTATTTGGAAGGGAAAAAAACCACGCATTAGCTTAGAAAAATTAAAGCAACCAATGTTACAAGGTGGATTAGGGGTACCAGATGTCTATTTATATAATCTTTCATCACTAACTAGGATAGCTATGGAGTGGTTGTTGGGCACTGAACATTTTTCTGAAAGCTCCTTGGAAAGAATAGTAGTAAGAGGAATAAATAAAGCATTTGTACTTCATATGGCCTTGAAAGATATTGATAGTGCACTTAGGAATAATATTATGTATAGAGATATTCTGAGAGCATGGCATTTCATCAGTAAGATCATGCACTATCCAATTAGAGGATCGATATATTTACCCATAAACGGTAATCCAAATTTTAGACCAGGTATGAACTCTGTCATATTTAGGGAATGGGGGAAGAAGGGAATATATAAGATAGGAGATTTATTAAGTCCTTCGAATAGATCAATATATACATTTAAGGATCTCCAATGTAAATTTGGTTTATCTGATCTACACTACTTTGCATACAATCAAATAGCTCACTATATAAAGGAGATTATAAGTAAATTCCCCAATACCATATGGGAACCCCACCCCTTATATTTTATGACGGAGAATTATAAAAAAGAAATATACTCCTATTCAAGATTATATAAGACATTAATAGACTCAAACTTAATTAGTATAAGGGAGAGGATTATTGAGGGCTGGCAAAGAGAGGCCTCTGTAAACCTGGAAGTATTGCAAATGGAAAAAAGCTTGAAAACTATTATGACAACTACTCATGACTCATATCTTAGGGAATCTCAAATGAAAGTTTTACATAGATTTTATATAACACCTAAAATGGCCTCAAGATGGTTTAACTGTAAAAGAAACTGTGTCAAATGTAATTTGTATGACCCAAATTTAAAACATCTGTTTTGGGATTGTCCGAAAATTGGTCAATTCTGGGCAAAGATCAGTTATTGGGCATCTAGGATTTTAAAATATAAGATTAACCTGAATTTTTTGAATATTTTACTTATATGTAATGAGCAGGTTAAACAAGAAAATATTAAACTGTTGTCCATGATAATCCTTTTAGGGAGAAAATGTATAATGAAAAAGTGGTTATCTAATAGAGGTCCTAGTATGAAGGAGTTCCTTAGGTGTATGTTAGAACAACTGAATATAGAACTATTTGATGTATTATACGATAAGGATGTAAGAATAACTGAGTTTAATAAAAAATGGGGGATCTTTATTGATAATCTAGATCCTCAGGAAAAAGATAGAATTTTGGCTCCACTTAGAATATAAGAGGCCTTTACTTTGACTTTAAGGTGGAACTAGTAGTTTTAGGGCTATATTTGCTCGAATTAGGCTCTGAAAGGGAAAACCACACAAGGTTTAGTTACACCTTGAGGAAGGGTTAGGAAGCTTCGTTTAGTTAAGATACATCAAACCAAATTTATAAGATGTTAAGAGTAAATGATATTCATTTTGATATTTATAAGATAATTGTCTAAATGGGTAATATGAAATTTAAATTTACTTCACTTTAATCATGGCCTAAATCATTTATATTTTATGTGATGTCTTAAGTATAAGAATTATTATATGAAATTGTTGAAATTGTACGCAATGAAATGTTCAGGTGCATTATGGTTTACTTCATGTTTTTGTATTTTCTATGAATTATTTCTAATAAAAAAAAAAAAAAAAAGATAAAGAAGCATGTGTATGTACACAATGTGATAAAGCAATGAGATCTGATTATACCTACAGATATAAGATAAAGAAGAAGGTATATGTACACAATGTGATAAAGTAATGAGATCTAATTATACCTACAGATATACGATAAAGAAGCATTTATATGTACACAATGTGATAAAGTAATGAGATCTGATTATACCTACAGATATAAGGTAAAGAAACATGTATATGTACACAATGTGATAAAGTAATGAGATCTGATTATACCTACAGATATAAGATAAAGAAGCAGGTATATGTACACAATCTGATAAAGTAATGAGATCTGATTATACCTACAGATATAAGATAAAGAAGCATGTATATGTATACAATCTGATAAAGTAATGAGATCTGATTATACCTACAGATATAAGATGAAGCAGCATTTATATGTACACAATGTGATAAAGTAATGAGATCTGATTATACCTAAAGATATAAGATAAAGAAGCATGTATATGTACACAATGTGATACAGTAATGAGATCTGATTATATCTACAGATATAAGATAAAGAAGCATGTATATGTCCACAGTGAGATAAAGTAATGAGAACTGATTATACCTACAGATATAAGATAAAGAAGCATTTATATGTACACAATGTGATAAAGTAATGAGATCTGATTATACCTACAGATATAAGATAAAGAAGCAGGTATATGTACACAATGTGATAAAGTAATGAGATCTGATTATACCTACAGATATAAAATAGAGACACATGTATATGTACACAGTGAGATAAAGCAATGAGATCTGATTATACCTACAGATATAAGATAAAGAAGCATTTATATGTACACAATGTGATAAAGTAATGAGATCTGATTATACCTACAGATATAAGATAAATAAGCATGTATATGTACACAATGTGATAAAGTAATGAGATCTGATTATACCTACATATATAAGATAAAGAAGCATGTATATGTACACAATGTGATAAAGTAATGAGATCTGATTATACCTACAGATATAAGATAAAGAAGCATGTATATGTACACAATGTGATAAAGTAATGAGATCTGATTATACCTACAGATATAAGATAAAGAAGCAGGTATATGTAATGAGATCTGATTATACCTACAGATATAAGATAAAGACACATGTATATGTACACAATGTGATAAAGTAATGAGATCTGATTATACCTACAGATATAAGATAAAGAAGCATTTATATGTACACAATGTGATAAAGTAATGAGATCTGATTATACCTACAGATATAAGATAAAGACACATGTATATTGACACAATGTGATAAAGCAATTAGATCTGATTATACCTACAGATATAAGATAAAGAAGCATTTATATGTGCACAGGGTGATAAAGTAATGAAATCTGATTATACCTACAGATATAAGATAAAGAAGCATGTATGTGTACACAATGTGATAAAGCAATGAGATCTGATTATACCTACAACTATAAGATAAAGAAGCATGTATATGTACACAATGTGATAAAGTAATGAGATCTGATTATACCTACATATATAAGATAAAGAAGCATTTATATGTACACAATGTGATAAAGTATTGAGATCCGATTATACCTACAGATATAAGATAAAGAATCAGGTATATGTACACAATGTTATAAAGTAATGAGATCTGATTATACCTACAGATATAAGATAAAGAAGCAGGTATATGTACACAATGTGATAAAGTAATGAGATCTGATTATACCTACAGATATATGATAAAGAAGCAGGTATATGTATACAATGTGATAAATTAATGAGATCTGATTATACCTACAGATATAAGATAAAGAAGCATGTGTATGTACACAATGTGATAAAGCAATGAGATCTGATTATACCTACAGATATAAGATAAAGAAGAAGGTATATGTACACAATGTGATAAAGTAATGAGATCTGATTATACCTACAAATATACAATAAAGAAGCATTTATATGTACACAATGTGATAAAGTAATGAGATCTGATTATACCTACAGATATAAGATAAAGAAGCATGTGTATGTACACAATGTGATAAAGTAATGAGATCTGATTATACCTACAGATATAAGATAAAGAAGCATGTATATGTACACAATGTGATAAAGTAATCAGATCTGAATATACCTACAGATATAAGATAAAGAAGCATGTATATGTATACAATGTGATAAAGTAATGAGATCTGATTATACCTACAGATATAAGATAAAGAAGCATGTGTATGTACACAATGTGATAAAGCAATGAGAGCTGATTATACTTACAGATATAAGATAAAGAAGAAGGTATATGTACACAATGTGATAAAGTAATGAGATCTAATTATACCTACAGATATACGATAAATAAGCATTTATATGTACACAATGTGATAAAGTAATGAGATCTGATTATACCTACAGATATAAGATAAAGACACATGTATTTGTACACAATGTGATAAAGTAATGAGATCTGATTATACCTACAGATATAAGATAAATAAGCATGAATATTTACACAATGTGATAAAGTAATGAGATCTGATTATACCTACAGATATAAGATAAAGAAGCAGGTATATGTACACAATCTGATAAAGTAATGAGATCTGATTATACCTACAGATATAAGATAAAGAAGCATTTATATGTACACAATGTGATAAAGTAATGAGATCTGATTATACCTATAGATATAAGATAAAGAAGCATTTATATGTACACAAAGTGATAAAGTAATGAGATCTGATTATACCTACAGATATAAGATAAAGAAGCATTTATATGTACACAAGGTGATAAAGTAATGAAATCTGATTATACCTACAGATATAAGATAAAGAAAAGAAGCATGTATGTGTACACAATGTGATAAAGCAATGAGATCTGATTATACCTACAACTATAAGATAAAGAAGCATGTATATGTACACAATGTGATAAAGTAATGAGATCTGATTATACCTACATATATAAGATAAAGAAGCATTTATATGTACACAATGTGATAAAGTAATGAGATCAGATTATACCTACAGATATAAGATAAAGACACATGTATATGTACACAATGTTATAAAGTAATGAGATCTGATTATACCTACAGATATAAGATAAAGAAGCATGTATATATATACAATGTGATAAAGTAATGAGATCTGATTATACCTACAGATATATGATAAAGAAGCAGGTATATGTATACAATGTGATAAAGTAATGAGATCTGATTATACCTACAGATATAAGATAAAGAAGCATGTGTATGTACACAATGTGATAAAGCAATGAGATCTGATTATACCTACAGATATACGATAAAGAAGCATTTATATGTACACAATGTGATAAAGTAATGAGATCTGATTATACCTACAGATATAAGATAAAGAAGCATGTGTATGTACACAATGTGATAATATAATGAGATCTGATTATACCTACAGATATAAGATAAAGAAGCATGTATATGTACACAATGTGATAAAGTAATCAGATCTGATTATACCTACATATATAAGATAAAGAAGTATTTATATGTACACAATGTGATAAAGTAATGAGATCCGATTATACCTACAGATATAAGATAAAGACACATGTATATGTACACAATGTTATAAAGTAATGAGATCTGATTATACCTACAGATATAAGATAAAGAAGCATGTATATGTATACAATGTGATAAAGTAATGAGATCTGATTATACCTACAGATATAAGATAAAGAAGCATGTGTATGTACACAATGTGATAAAGCAATGAGATCTGATTATACCTACAGATATAAGATAAAGAAGAAGGTATATGTACACAATGTGATAAAGTAATGAGATCTAATTATACCTACAGATATACGATAAATAAGCATTTATATGTACACAATGTGATAAAGTAATGAGATCTGATTATACCTACAGATATAAGATAAAGACACATGTATTTGTACACAATGTGATAAAGTAATGAGATCTGATTATACCTACAGATATAAGATAAATAAGCATGTATATTTACACAATGTGATAAAGTAATGAGATCTGATTATACCTACTGATATAAGATAAAGAAGCATGTATATGTACACAATGTGATAAAGTAATGAGATCTGATTATACCTACAGATATAAGATAAAGACACATGTATATGTACACAATGTGATAAAGTAATGAGATCTGATTATACCTACAGATATAAGATAAAGAAGCAGGTATATGTACACAGTGTGATACAGTAATGAGATCTGATTATACCTACTGATATAAGATAAAGAAGCAGGTATATGTACACAATGTGATAATGTAATGAGATCTGATTATACCTACAGATATAAGATAAAGAAGCAGGTATATGTACACAATCTGATAAAGTAATGAGATCTGATTATACCTACAGATATAAGATAAAGAAGCATGTATATGTATACAATGTGATAAAGTAATGAGATCTGATTATACCTACAGATATAAGATGAAGCAGCATTTATATGTACACAATGTGATAAAGTAATGAGATCTGATTATACCTACAGATATAAGATAAAGAAGCATGTATACGTACACAGTGAGATAAAGTAATGAGATCTGATTATACCTACAGATATAAGATAAATAAGCATTTATATGTACACAATGTGATAAAGTAATGAGATCTGATTATACCTACAGATATAAGATAAAGAAGCATTTATATGTACACAAGGTGATAAAGTAATGAAATCTGATTATACCTACAGATATAAGATAAAGAAAAGAAGCATGTATGTGTACACAATGTGATAAAGCAATGAGATCTGATTATACCTACAACTATAAGATAAAGAAGCATGTATATGTACACAATGTGATAAAGTAATGAGATCTGATTATACCTACATATATAAGATAAAGAAGCATTTATATGTACACAATGTGATAAAGTAATGAGATCAGATTATACCTACAGATATAAGATAAAGACACATGTATATGTACACAATGTTATAAAGTAATGAGATCTGATTATACCTACAGATATAAGATAAAGAAGCATGTATATATATACAATGTGATAAAGTAATGAGATCTGATTATACCTACAGATATATGATAAAGAAGCAGGTATATGTATACAATGTGATAAAGTAATGAGATCTGATTATACCTACAGATATAAGATAAAGAAGCATGTGTATGTACACAATGTGATAAAGCAATGAGATCTGATTATACCTACAGATATACGATAAAGAAGCATTTATATGTACACAATGTGATAAAGTAATGAGATCTGATTATACCTACAGATATAAGATAAAGAAGCATGTGTATGTACACAATGTGATAATGTAATGAGATCTGATTATACCTACAGATATAAGATAAAGAAGCATGTATATGTACACAATGTGATAAAGTAATCAGATCTGATTATACCTACATATATAAGATAAAGAAGTATTTATATGTACACAATGTGATAAAGTAATGAGATCCGATTATACCTACAGATATAAGATAAAGACACATGTATATGTACACAATGTTATAAAGTAATGAGATCTGATTAAACCTACAGATATAAGATAAAGAAGCATGTATATGTATACAATGTGATAAAGTAATGAGATCTGATTATACCTACAACTATAAGATAAAGAAGCATTTATATGTACACAATGTGATAAAGTATTGAGATCCGATTATACCTACAGATATAAGATAAAGAATCAGGTATATGTACACAATGTTATAAAGCAATGAGATCTGATTATACCTACAGATATAAGATAAAGAAGCAGGTATATGTACACAATGTGATAAAGTAATGAGATCTGATTATACCTACAGATATATGATAAAGAAGCAGGTATATATATACAATGTGATAAAGTAATGAGATCTGATTATACCTACAGATATAAGATAAAGAAGCATGTGTATGTACACAATGTGATAAAGCAATGAGATCTGATTATACCTACAGATATAAGATAAAGAAGAAGGTATATGTACACAATGTGATAAAGTAATGAGATCTGATTATACCTACAGATATACAATAAAGAAGCATTTATATGTACACAATGTGATAAAGTAATGAGATCTGATTATACCTACAGATATAAGATAAAGAAGCATGTGTATGTACACAATGTGATAAAGTAATGAGATCTGATTATACCTACAGATATAAGATAAAGAAGCATGTATATGTACACAATGTGATAAAGTAATCAGATCTGAATATACCTACAGATATAAGATAAAGAAGCATGTATATGTATACAATGTGATAAAGTAATGAGATCTGATTATACCTACAGATATAAGATAAAGAAGCATGTGTATGTACACAATGTGATAAAGCAATGAGAGCTGATTATACTTACAGATATAAGATAAAGAAGAAGGTATATGTACACAATGTGATAAAGTAATGAGATCTAATTATACCTACAGATATACGATAAATAAGCATTTATATGTACAGAATGTGATAAAGTAATGAGATCTGATTATACCTACAGATATAAGATAAAGACACATGTATTTGTACACAATGTGATAAAGTAATGAGATCTGATTATACCTACAGATATAAGATAAATAAGCATGAATATTTACACAATGTGATAAAGTAATGAGATCTGATTATACCTACAGATATAAGATAAAGAAGCAGGTATATGTACACAATCTGATAAAGTAATGAGATCTGATTATACCTACAGATATAAGATAAAGAAGCATTTATATGTACACAATGTGATAAAGTAATGAGATCTGATTATACCTATAGATATAAGATAAAGAAGCAGGTATATGTACACAATGTGATAAAGTAATGAGATCTAATTATACCTACATATATAAGATAAAGAAGCATTTATATGTACACAAGGTGATAAAGTAATGAAATCTGATTATACCTACAGATATAAGATAAAGAAAAGAAGCATGTATGTGTACACAATGTGATAAAGCAATGAGATCTGATTATACCTACAACTATAAGATAAAGAAGCATGTATATGTACACAATGTGATAAAGTAATGAGATCTAATTATACCTACATATATAAGATAAAGAAGCATTTATATGTACACAAGGTGATAAAGTAATGAAATCTGATTATACCTACAGATATAAGATAAAGAAAAGAAGCATGTATGTGTACACAATGTGATAAAGCAATGAGATCTGATTATACCTACAACTATAAGATAAAGAAGCATGTATATGTACACAATGTGATAAAGTAATGAGATCTGATTATACCTACATATATAAGATAAAGAAGCATTTATATGTACACAATGTGATAAAGTAATGAGATCAGATTATACCTACAGATATAAGATAAAGACACATGTATATGTACACAATGTTATAAAGTAATGAGATCTGATTATACCTACAGATATAAGATAAAGAAGCATGTATATATATACAATGTGATAAAGTAATGAGATCTGATTATACCTACAGATATATGATAAAGAAGCAGGTATATGTATACAATGTGATAAAGTAATGAGATCTGATTATACCTACAGATATAAGATAAAGAAGCATGTGTATGTACACAATGTGATAAAGCAATGAGATCTGATTATACCTACAGATATACGATAAAGAAGCATTTATATGTACACAATGTGATAAAGTAATGAGATCTGATTATACCTACAGATATAAGATAAAGAAGCATGTGTATGTACACAATGTGATAATGTAATGAGATCTGATTATACCTACAGATATAAGATAAAGAAGCATGTATATGTACACAATGTGATAAAGTAATCAGATCTGATTATACCTACATATATAAGATAAAGAAGTATTTATATGTACACAATGTGATAAAGTAATGAGATCCGATTATACCTACAGATATAAGATAAAGACACATGTATATGTACACAATGTGATAAAGTAATGAGATCTGATTATACCTACAGATATAAGATAAAGAAGCATGTATATGTATACAATGTGATAAAGTAATGAGATCTGATTATACCTACAGATATAAGATAAAGAAGCATGTGTATGTACACAATGTGATAAAGCAATGAGATCTGATTATACCTACAGATATAAGATAAAGAAGAAGGTATATGTACACAATGTGATAAAGTAATGAGATCTAATTATACCTACAGATATACGATAAATAAGCATTTATATGTACACAATGTGATAAAGTAATGAGATCTGATTATACCTACAGATATAAGATAAAGACACATGTATTTGTACACAATGTGATAAAGTAATGAGATCTGATTATACCTACAGATATAAGATAAATAAGCATGTATATTTACACAATGTGATAAAGTAATGAGATCTGATTATACCTACTGATATAAGATAAAGAAGCATGTATATGTACACAATGTGATAAAGTAATGAGATCTGATTATACCTACAGATATAAGATAAAGACACATGTATATGTACACAATGTGATAAAGTAATGAGATCTGATTATACCTACAGATATAAGATAAAGAAGCAGGTATATGTACACAATGTGATAAAGTAATGAGATCTGATTATACCTACAGATATAAGATAAAGAAGCAGGTATATGTACACAGTGTGATACAGTAATGAGATCTGATTATACCTACTGATATAAGATAAAGAAGCAGGTATATGTACACAATCTGATAAAGTAATGAGATCTGATTATACCTACAGATATAAGATAAAGAAGCATGTATATGTATACAATGTGATAAAGTAATGAGATCTGATTATACCTACAGATATAAGATAAAGAAGCAGGTATATGTACACAATCTGATAAAGTAATGAGATCTGATTATACCTACAGATATAAGATAAAGAAGCATGTATATGTATACAATGTGATAAAGTAATGAGATCTGATTATACCTACAGATATAAGATGAAGCAGCATTTATATGTACACAATGTGATAAAGTAATGAGATCTGATTATACCTACAGATATAAGATAAAGAAGCATGTATATGTACACAGTGAGATAAAGTAATGAGATCTGATTATACCTACAGATATAAGATAAAGAAGCATTTATATGTACACAATGTGATAAAGTAATGAGATCTGATTATACCTACAGATATAAGATAAAGAAGCATTTATATGTACACAAGGTGATAAAGTAATGAAATCTGATTATACCTACAGATATAAGATAAAGAAAAGAAGCATGTATGTGTACACAATGTGATAAAGCAATGAGATCTGATTATACCTACAACTATAAGATAAAGAAGCATGTATATGTACACAATGTGATAAAGTAATGAGATCTGATTATACCTACATATATAAGATAAAGAAGCATTTATATGTACACAATGTGATAAAGTAATGAGATCAGATTATACCTACAGATATAAGATAAAGACACATGTATATGTACACAATGTTATAAAGTAATGAGATCTGATTATACCTACAGATATAAGATAAAGAAGCATGTATATATATACAATGTGATAAAGTAATGAGATCTGATTATACCTACAGATATATGATAAAGAAGCAGGTATATGTATACAATGTGATAAAGTAATGAGATCTGATTATACCTACAGATATAAGATAAAGAAGCATGTGTATGTACACAATGTGATAAAGCAATGAGATCTGATTATACCTACAGATATACGATAAAGAAGCATTTATATGTACACAATGTGATAAAGTAATGAGATCTGATTATACCTACAGATATAAGATAAAGAAGCATGTGTATGTACACAATGTGATAATGTAATGAGATCTGATTATACCTACAGATATAAGATAAAGAAGCATGTATATGTACACAATGTGATAAAGTAATCAGATCTGATTATACCTACATATATAAGATAAAGAAGTATTTATATGTACACAATGTGATAAAGTAATGAGATCCGATTATACCTACAGATATAAGATAAAGACACATGTATATGTACACAATGTTATAAAGTAATGAGATCTGATTATACCTACAGATATAAGATAAAGAAGCATGTATATGTATACAATGTGATAAAGTAATGAGATCTGATTATACCTACAGATATAAGATAAAGAAGCATGTGTATGTACACAATGTGATAAAGCAATGAGATCTGATTATACCTACAGATATAAGATAAAGAAGAAGGTATATGTACACAATGTGATAAAGTAATGAGATCTAATTATACCTACAGATATACGATAAATAAGCATTTATATGTACACAATGTGATAAAGTAATGAGATCTGATTATACCTACAGATATAAGATAAAGACACATGTATTTGTACACAATGTGATAAAGTAATGAGATCTGATTATACCTACAGATATAAGATAAATAAGCATGTATATTTACACAATGTGATAAAGTAATGAGATCTGATTATACCTACAGATATAAGATAAAGAAGCAGGTATATGTACACAATGTGATAAAGTAATGAGATCTGATTATACCTACAGATATAAGATAAAGACACATGTATATGTACACAATGTGATAAAGTAATGAGATCTGATTATACCTACAGATATAAGATAAAGAAGAAGGTATATGTACCCAATGTGATAAAGTAATGAGGTCTGATTATACCTACAGATATAAGATAAAGACACATGTATATGTACACAATGTGATAAAGTAATGAGATCTGATTATACCTACAGATATAAGATAAAGAAGCAGGTATATGTACACAATGTGATAAAGTAATGAGGTCTGATTATACCTACAGATATAAGATAAAGAAGCAGGTATATGTACACAGTGTGATACAGTAATGAGATCTGATTATACCTACTGATATAAGATAAAGAAGCAGGTATATGTACACAATGTGATAAAGTAATGAGATCTGATTATACCTACAGATATAAGATAAAGAAGCATGTATATGTATACAATGTGATAAAGTAATGAGATCTGATTATACCTACAGATATAAGATAAAGAAGCAGGTATATGTACACAATCTGATAAAGTAATGAGATCTGATTATACCTACAGATATAAGATAAAGAAGCATGTATATGTATACAATGTGATAAAGTAATGAGATCTGATTATACCTACAGATATAAGATGAAGCAGCATTTATATGTACACAATGTGATAAAGTAATGAGATCTGATTATACCTACAGATATAAGATAAAGAAGCATGTATATGTACACAGTGAGATAAAGTAATGAGATCTGATTATACCTACAGATATAAGATAAATAAGCATTTATATGTACACAATGTGATAAAGTAATGAGATCTGATTATACCTACAGATATAAGATAAAGAAGCATTTATATGTACACAAGGTGATAAAGTAATGAAATCTGATTATACCTACAGATATAAGATAAAGAAAAGAAGCATGTATGTGTACACAATGTGATAAAGTAATGAGATCTGATTATACCTACAGATATAAGATAAATAAGCATGTATATTTACACAATGTGATAAAGTAATGAGATCTGATTATACCTACTGATATAAGATAAAGAAGCATGTATATGTACACAATGTGATAAAGTAATGAGATCTGATTATACCTACAGATATAAGATAAAGACACATGTATATGTACACAATGTGATAAAGTAATGAGATCTGATTATACCTACAGATATAAGATAAAGAAGCAGGTATATGTACACAATGTGATAAAGTAATGAGGTCTGATTATACCTACAGATATAAGATAAAGAAGCAGGTATATGTACACAGTGTGATACAGTAATGAGATCTGATTATACCTACTGATATAAGATAAAGAAGCAGGTATATGTACACAATCTGATAAAGTAATGAGATCTGATTATACCTACAGATATAAGATAAAGAAGCATGTATATGTATACAATGTGATAAAGTAATGAGATCTGATTATACCTACAGATATAAGATAAAGAAGCAGGTATATGTACACAATCTGATAAAGTAATGAGATCTGATTATACCTACAGATATAAGATAAAGAAGCATGTATATGTATACAATGTGATAAAGTAATGAGATCTGATTATACCTACAGATATAAGATGAAGCAGCATTTATATGTACACAATGTGATAAAGTAATGAGATCTGATTATACCTACAGATATAAGATAAAGAAGCATGTATATGTACACAGTGAGATAAAGTAATGAGATCTGATTATACCTACAGATATAAGATAAAGAAGCATTTATATGTACACAAGGTGATAAAGTAATGAAATCTGATTATACCTACAGATATAAGATAAAGAAAAGAAGCATGTATGTGTACACAATGTGATAAAGCAATGAGATCTGATTATACCTACAACTATAAGATAAAGAAGCATGTATATGTACACAATGTGATAAAGTAATGAGATCTGATTATACCTACATATATAAGATAAAGAAGCATTTATATGTACACAATGTGATAAAGTAATGAGATCAGATTATACCTACAGATATAAGATAAAGACACATGTATATGTACACAATGTTATAAAGTAATGAGATCTGATTATACCTACAGATATAAGATAAAGAAGCATGTATATATATACAATGTGATAAAGTAATGAGATCTGATTATACCTACAGATATATGATAAAGAAGCAGGTATATGTATACAATGTGATAAAGTAATGAGATCTGATTATACCTACAGATATAAGATAAAGAAGCATGTGTATGTACACAATGTGATAAAGCAATGAGATCTGATTATACCTACAGATATACGATAAAGAAGCATTTATATGTACACAATGTGATAAAGTAATGAGATCTGATTATACCTACAGATATAAGATAAAGAAGCATGTGTATGTACACAATGTGATAATGTAATGAGATCTGATTATACCTACAGATATAAGATAAAGAAGCATGTATATGTACACAATGTGATAAAGTAATCAGATCTGATTATACCTACATATATAAGATAAAGAAGTATTTATATGTACACAATGTGATAAAGTAATGAGATCCGATTATACCTACAGATATAAGATAAAGACACATGTATATGTACACAATGTTATAAAGTAATGAGATCTGATTATACCTACAGATATAAGATAAAGAAGCATGTATATGTATACAATGTGATAAAGTAATGAGATCTGATTATACCTACAGATATAATATAAAGAAGCATGTGTATGTACACAATGTGATAAAGCAATGAGATCTGATTATACCTACAGATATAAGATAAAGAAGAAGGTATATGTACACAATGTGATAAAGTAATGAGATCTAATTATACCTACAGATATACGATAAATAAGCATTTATATGTACACAATGTGATAAAGTAATGAGATCTGATTATACCTACAGATATAAGATAAAGACACATGTATTTGTACACAATGTGATAAAGTAATGAGATCTGATTATACCTACAGATATAAGATAAATAAGCATGTATATTTACACAATGTGATAAAGTAATGAGATCTGATTATACCTACTGATATAAGATAAAGAAGCATGTATATGTACACAATGTGATAAAGTAATGAGATCTGATTATACCTACAGATATAAGATAAAGACACATGTATATGTACACAATGTGATAAAGTAATGAGATCTGATTATACCTACAGATATAAGATAAAGAAGAAGGTATATGTACCCAATGTGATAAAGTAATGAGGTCTGATTATACCTACAGATATAAGATAAAGACACATGTATATGTACACAATGTGATAAAGTAATGAGATCTGATTATACCTACAGATATAAGATAAAGAAGCAGGTATATGTACACAATGTGATAAAGTAATGAGGTCTGATTATACCTACAGATATAAGATAAAGAAGCAGGTATATGTACACAGTGTGATACAGTAATGAGATCTGATTATACCTACTGATATAAGATAAAGAAGCAGGTATATGTACACAATCTGATAAAGTAATGAGATCTGATTATACCTACAGATATAAGATAAAGAAGCATGTATATGTATACAATGTGATAAAGTAATGAGATCTGATTATACCTACAGATATAAGATAAAGAAGCAGGTATATGTACACAATCTGATAAAGTAATGAGATCTGATTATACCTACAGATATAAGATAAAGAAGCATGTATATGTATACAATGTGATAAAGTAATGAGATCTGATTATACCTACAGATATAAGATGAAGCAGCATTTATATGTACACAATGTGATAAAGTAATGAGATCTGATTATACCTACAGATATAAGATAAAGAAGCATGTATATGTACACAGTGAGATAAAGTAATGAGATCTGATTATACCTACAGATATAAGATAAATAAGCATTTATATGTACACAATGTGATAAAGTAATGAGATCTGATTATACCTACAGATATAAGATAAAGAAGCATTTATATGTACACAAGGTGATAAAGTAATGAAATCTGATTATACCTACAGATATAAGATAAAGAAAAGAAGCATGTATGTGTACACAATGTGATAAAGCAATGAGATCTGATTATACCTACAACTATAAGATAAAGAAGCATGTATATGTACACAATGTGATAAAGTAATGAGATCTGATTATACCTACATATATAAGATAAAGAAGCATTTATATGTACACAATGTGATAAAGTAATGAGATCAGATTATACCTACAGATATAAGATAAAGACACATGTATATGTACACAATGTTATAAAGTAATGAGATCTGATTATACCTACAGATATAAGATAAAGAAGCATGTATATATATACAATGTGATAAAGTAATGAGATCTGATTATACCTACAGATATAAGATAAAGAAGCAGGTATATGTATACAATGTGATAAAGTAATGAGATCTGATTATACCTACAGATATAAGATAAAGAAGCATGTATATGTACACAATGTGATAAAGTAATGAGATCTGATTATACCTACAGATATACGATAAAGAAGCATTTATATGTACACAATGTGATAAAGTAATGAGATCTGATTATACCTACAGATATAAGATAAAGAAGCATGTGTATGTACACAATGTGATAAAGTAATGAGATCTGATTATACCTACAGATATAAGATAAAGAAGCATGTATATGTACACAATGTGATAAAGTAATCAGATCTGATTATACCTACATATATAAGATAAAGAAGTATTTATATGTACACAATGTGATAAAGTAATGAGATCCGATTATACCTACAGATATAAGATAAAGACACATGTATATGTACACAATGTTATAAAGTAATGAGATCTGATTATACCTACAGATATAAGATAAAGAAGCATGTATATGTACACAATGTGATAAAGTAATGAGATCTGATTATACCTACAGATATAAGATAAAGAAGCATGTGTATGTACACAATGTGATAAAGCAATGAGATCTGATTATACCTACAGATATAAGATAAAGAAGAAGGTATATGTACACAATGTGATAAAGTAATGAGATCTAATTATACCTACAGATATACGATAAATAAGCATTTATATGTACACAATGTGATAAAGTAATGAGATCTGATTATACCTACAGATATAAGATAAAGACACATGTATTTGTACACAATGTGATAAAGTAATGAGATCTGATTATACCTACAGATATAAGATAAATAAGCATGTATATTTACACAATGTGATAAAGTAATGAGATCTGATTATACCTACTGATATAAGATAAAGAAGCATGTATATGTACACAATGTGATAAAGTAATGAGATCTGATTATACCTACAGATATAAGATAAAGACACATGTATATGTACACAATGTGATAAAGTAATGAGATCTGATTATACCTACAGATATAAGATAAAGAAGAAGGTATATGTACCCAATGTGATAAAGTAATGAGGTCTGATTATACCTACAGATATAAGATAAAGAAGCAGGTATATGTACACAGTGTGATACAGTAATGAGATCTGATTATACCTACTGATATAAGATAAAGAAGCAGGTATATGTACACAATGTGATAATGTAATGAGATCTGATTATACCTACAGATATAAGATAAAGAAGCAGGTATATGTACACAATCTGATAAAGTAATGAGATCTGATTATACCTACAGATATAAGATAAAGAAGCATGTATATGTATACAATGTGATAAAGTAATGAGATCTGATTATACCTACAGATATAAGATGAAGCAGCATTTATATGTACACAATGTGATAAAGTAATGAGATCTGATTATACCTACAGATATAAGATAAAGAAGCATGTATATGTACACAGTGAGATAAAGTAATGAGATCTGATTATACCTACAGATATAAGATAAATAAGCATTTATATGTACACAATGTGATAAAGTAATGAGATCTGATTATACCTACAGATATAAGATAAATAAGCATTTATATGTACACAATGTGATAAAGTAATGAGATCTGATTATACCTACAGATATAAGATGAAGCAGCATTTATATGTACACAATGTGATAAAGTAATGAGATCTGATTATACCTACAGATATACGATAAAGAAGCATTTATATGTACACAATGTGATAAAGTAATGAGATCTGATTATACCTACAGATATAAGATAAAGACACATGTATATGTACACAATGTGATAAAGTAATGAGATCTGATTATACCTACAGATATAAGATAAAGAAGCAGGTATATGTACACAATGTGATAAAGTAATCAGATCTGATTATACCTACAGATATAAGATAAAGACACAGGTATATGTACACAATGTGATAAAGTAATAAGATCTACAAGTTCAATCCATTTTATTAGGTTGTGGCTTAAAAACACAAAATCAGCTAATTCATTTACACAAATAAGCCTTAAAAAAGCAAATCTCATACATTTTATACTCTGCAGCTGATAAAAAAGTAATTGGAAACCCAAAGGGAAAAACTATTTTTCAGTATACTGTTCCTTTAAGGGAGCGGAGCCTGAGGGGTTTGAACACCAACGACTCCATCTCGTTTCCTTATGCCCTCTTCTCCTTCCCGACACTTCCAGGTTTCTGGGGCTTGGCCACTGGTATTCCTGGATTCCCTGGGTGATGCCAGAGTTCTAGACCACTAGGGATTAGTTTTAAGTGTAGGAAGGGCCTGCATGATGACACAGGATGGTCATCTACCTTAAATACATAGGGGCATATTTATCAAGCTCCGGTTCGAGCTTGATGCCCTGTGTTTCTGGCGAGCCTGCAGGCTCGCCAGAAACAGCAGTTATGAAGCAGCGGTCACAAAGACCGCTGCTCCATAACCCTGTCCGCCTGCTTGGAGCCGTGTTTCTAGCAAGTCTTCAGACTAGCCAGAAACACCAGTTATGAAGCAGCGGTCTAAAGACCCCTGCTCCATAACCCTGTCCGCCTGCTCTGATAAGGTGGACTGGAATCGCCTCAATTCAACCCGATCGAGTACGATCGGGTTGATTGACACCCCCCTGCTGGCGGCCGATTGGCCGTGAGTCTGCAGGGGGTGGCGTTGCACCAGCAGCTCTTGTGAGCTGCTGGTGCAATGCAGAATACAGCGAGCGTATTGCTCGCCGTATTCAGCGATGTCTGTCGGACCTGATCCGCACTGTCGGATCAGGTCCGACAGACATTAATAACTAGAGGCCATTGCGTGGATGACAATCATGTGTCGTCATGCACACTTAAAGGGACAGTTTACCCAAAAAGCTTTCCTTTAATTTGTTTACCATAGATCCATTTTACCTGCTGGAGTGTATTAAATTGTTTACAAACACCTCTTTAGCCTTTACATTGGCATTTGAAATAGCTGATTTAGCCTGTAGTATCCCTACCTATACTAATAGTTTCTGTACCTAGGTATTGGCTATTGAGAAACTATGCACAGCCAGCAGAAGAAATTACACTCACAGTGGGAGATGGAAGAGATAAAGCTCTATGTTAATTTTTAACTTTCTAAGTATTGAGACAGAGATAAGAAAATGAAGCATTTGAGTTATAAGATAACACACTCTGATCTGTCAGCAAGCTTAGCCTATTTTGATGAGCTGTGGTTTCAAAGAGCAAACCAGCTATTTATTTTGCAAAAAGAAGCATCAATGAGTAATTTCTCATACATTTTATACGCTGCAGCTGGTATAACAAGTCAAAGAACACATTCAGGGATAAAATTTAACAGTGAACTTTCCCTTTAAAGGGTTAAGCTTAAAGGGACAGTCTACACCAGAATTGTTATTGTTTTAAAAGATAGATAATCCCTTTATTACCCATTTCCCAGTTTTGCATAACCAACACAGTTATAATAATATACTTTTAACCTCTGTTATTATCTTGTATCTAAGCCTCTGCAAACTGCCCCTTTTGTCAGTTCTTTTGACAGACTTGCAGTCTAGCCAATCAGTGCCTGCTCCCAGATTACTTCACGTGCACGAGCACAGTGTTATCGTCTCTTATCTCCCTTTATTTGGCCACAGTTGAGGAGGACATATAAACATACTGAAGAGGAATTTCTAGAGGTGTGCCTCTGTACTGCATTTGGTATGCAGATATTTTGCAATGTACGTGATATATAATGAGATAATACAAAAAGGGACGTGTATCCTGGTTGTTGGATGGTGTCACAATAGTAGTATGTTCAAGCAAAGGATTAAAAGGTTAAACAGTGTTGACAAATTGAATTAACATTTTGTTGCACAACTGATAACTTATCTTTGGCAAAACATTCCTTCTGTGCTTAGACCAGTTCTTTAGAAATGTATGTAAATCCTTTTGTTTATTAGTTTTTAAAGGGACACTATACTATAAAAATAGTTTCCCTTTAAAGGGACATGAAACCCCAAATTTATATTTCATGATTCAGATGTAGCATGTAGTTTAAAACAACTTTATATTTACTTCTATTTTCAAATTTTCTTTGATCTCTTGGAATATTTTGTTGAAAAGCAGGGACATAAGCTTGGGATCATGCGTGTGTCTAGAGCACTATAAGGCAGCAGTTTTTCAATAATGCTATCCATATCCAAGAGCACTAGATGGCAGCACTGTTTCCTGCCATGCAGTGCTTCAGATATAGGTATCTCTTCAACAAATTATAATATGAGCAAAGCAAAATTGATAACAGAATAAATTGTAAATATTTTAAAAATTGTATGCTCTGTCTGGGTTTCATATCCCTTTAATATGTTCCAAATTTCTTATACCTACTGCGAAAATTGCACCTTTGTGTTTATTTATGTAGACGAAACAGATGGTTTTGCTCATTAAAGTCATTTTTCTAAGACATGCCCATAACAATGGGCTGAGCCTACACGTACAATGTAGCCACGAATCAGCAAGCGTTACCAAGGGTGCTGAACCAAAAATGTAAAAGATGCTTAAAATTGCAAGCTCTAGCTGAATCATGAAAGAAAAAATTGAGGTTAGTATCCCTTTAATAAAAATCATTGCAATATGAAATAATCATTTTGAAAGAATTTTACCTTTTTTTTAATCTATTTTTTTAACATCATTTGTGAAGGGTCCTACATCCTGTCACAGTCCTACAAGAGGGCTGTGGTATCTACAGGAAGGCAGATGAACAGCTTTTCTTTAAAGGGACAGTCAAGTCCAAAAAAACTTTCATGATTCAAATAGGATCAGGTCCGCAAGACCTCGCTGAATACGGAGAGCAATACGCTCTCCGTATTCAGCATTGCACCAGCAGCTGAATCGGCCGACAGCAGGGGGTGTCAATCAACCCGATCGTACTCAATCGGGTTGAATCGCGGCGATTCCTGTCCGCCTCATCAGAGCAGGCGGACAGGGTTATGGAGCAGGGGTCTTTAGACCGCTGCTTCATAACTGGTGTTTCTGGCGAGTCTGAAGACTCACCAGAAACACGGCCCTTCAAGCTCCATACGGAGCTTGATAAATGGGCCTCAGTGGCTACACTTACAATTTCTAAGCACTATTTATTGCTCCCACTAGCACGTTAACTCTGGTAGAAGTAAGCTTTTTGTGCACATCAGGTAGCAAGCATATTACAAGTTAAAAATATAAAGTTTTTACATGAGCGCTATCCCAAAATGTACAAAAAAAACTGAACTTCGAACATTGCAACAGCATTAACGTATTTCCACTTTTGCCTTCAATGGAGCGTGATAACTGGGGGAAAAAACAAACACCCAACAAGACGCGCAAAACCGATCGCTATTAACCAAGCACCCTAACCCGAAGTGAAATATTCAGATTTCACATAGCAGAATATGTTTTATTTATTCTTAAATACATACGTTGTATTTCTCTATATATGTGATTTTTTTTTCTCTGTAACATATATATAGATAAAGATAGATAGATAGATAGACAGACAGATACAGATATGAATATCTATTTGCAAATACTTAGAACATATTCCCCTAAGTGAAGAACATTGGAATGTGAAATATTTAAAGTAAATACACAGTTAAACTATGATTATTGCATACATGATTTGTCATGTTTTCAGCTATTTTGACAGCAAAGGGCTCCAATGCACCTGTATATATATTTATATATATCTATATATAAATATATATACATAGTATATATATATGGATAGTTTTGCTTATTTTTAAATAACATTGCTCTGATTTTTAGACTCCTAACCAAGCCCCAAAGTTTTAGAATACCAACATATACCTACTTTAGCTTGCTCCTGTTTGTGTAAAGGGTCTTTTCATATGCAAAGGAAGGGGGAGGGGGGAGTATCTGCTATTTCCCACTTGCAGTGGGTGTTCCGGTAACCTTTTAAACAGAGCTAAACTGGAAGCTTCTAAGTAAGTTTTTAAACGGTTTTATACTGGATTTTTATATCAGTATCTGTGCATATAGTAGTGTCTATTACATGCAGTTAAATGAAAATTGGTGTATACTGTCACTTTAAGGATCACTGTTTCATATCCCTTCAAGTAAGGATAGCATGAGCAATTTGGGCTATCCATTATGTACAACAACTTCATTTCACAGCTGTTATGCTACTAATTTTCATAATTGCTTGGCTTGAAGTGATAGAAAACTCTCTTCCTGAAATGTTATCCTTTAAAGTGAAACAGATGATTTGAAAAGAATCCTTATCTCGGGTAAATATTGAATAAATATTTGCCTGAATAGTTTCTGGAAATAGCCCCTATTGTTTATATATAAAGTGGACATAATGTTCCTTAAAGGTACAGTCTACACCTTAGTCATCTTAATTCATCTTAATGTCTTACCTTAGATTAAAGGGACACTGAACCCAATTTTTTTCTTTTATGATTCAGATAGAGCATGCAATTTTAAGCAACTTTCTGATTTACTCCAATTATCATATTTTCTTCATTCTCTTGGTATCTTTATTTCAAAAGCAATAATGTAAGTTTAGATGCCGGCCCAAACTGGGTTGTTCTTGCTGATTGGTGGATAAATTCACCCACCAATAAACAAGTGCTGTCCAGGGTCTGAACCAAAAATTGTCTGGCTCCTTAGCTTAGATGCCTTTTTCAAATAAAGATAACAAGAGAACAAAGAAAAATCGATACTAGGAGTAAATTAGAAAGTTGCCTAAAATTGCATGCAATTTCTGAATCATCAAAGAAAAAAATTGGGTTCAGTGTCCCTTTAAGCTGCAAATAGCCTCATGCACCCCTTTCTATATCATGCAGCAGGAACGGCAAAAAAGTTATTTAAAAAGAATATAGTTTCCGGTCACTTTAAAATGGCCGCCACTGATGATGTCACAATCCGAACTACATATGGCGCCAATTCAAAAAGCCTCGCTAGTTGTATTCAGCAGACTGTCAATGCTATTCATCAGAATGCCCAGATGCAGCTTGGAGCGTGTCGTCATCAGTGGGCGGAGTTTGGCAGCCATTTCAAAGTGGCCAGAATATATATAGAAAGGGGTGCAGGAAGCTATTTGCAGCCTAATCTAAGGTAAGGTTTTCAGATGACTAAGGTGTAGACTCACTGTCCCTTTAAATCTATAGGTTTTTGATAATGTATTATTATGATTAGTTGATATAAGCAGAGATAGATAATAGATAGATTATAGATAGATAAATAGACATATTATAGATAGATAGACAAACAGAGAGATTATATATAGAAAGACAGAGGGATTATATATAGATAGACATACAGACAGATAGATAATATACGGATTATATATAGATAGACAGACAGATAGATAATAGATAGATTATAGAAAGAGAGATAGATCATTGATAGATAATAGATGATTGATAGATAGATAGATGATATATAGATATACAGACAGACATATAGATTATAGATATATAGATATATAGATAAATAGACATATTATAGATAGATAAACAGAGAGATTATATATGGAAAGACAGAGGGATTATATATAGATAGACATACAGACAGATAGATAATATATGGATTATATATAGACAGACAGATAGATAATAGATAGATTATAGAAAGAGAGATAGATCATTGATAGATAGATAATAGATGATTGATAGATAGATGGATAGATGATATATAGATATACAGACAGACATATAGATTATAGATAGATATATAGATTAGGTAGAAAGACAGACAGAGAGATGATATAAAGATATACAGACACACAGACAGATAGATTATATATAGACAGATAGATACACAGAGAAATGATATATAGAGAGATGATATAGATAGATATATAGATAAACATACAGATAGATGATAGATAAATATATTATATAGACAGAGTTCCTCTATGTGCTGATCCTCAGCATTGTCATTGTTTACAACTCTGTAAGTCACCCCTTCTAAATCAAACAATGCAATAGTTTATTTCTTATATCATCTCCCTGTTTTGAGACCGTTTCTCCTTTCATACTCTCTCCTCACTCTTTCCTCTGCGGAGTCTCAGTCCTAGTCCTACCTTATCCCATGTCCTTTTGTTTTTAATACTGTAACGTTATTCTCTCTCTGCCCAGCATACATTCCCTCTAATTCTCTCTTCCCCTATCTCTCCAGGTCACACCTCCTCTTTATTTGAGAAGGTCTACAGTGATTACAACATTCTGCTTCCATAGAACTTAGTTTTCTCCGGAAAGGGAGGGTCTGTCTGTACAGAGATAAAGCTTAGAGGGGTTGGCAAGTTACACACACTCACATGTAAGTGAGCTGCATTGGATTGTACAGTCTCTATACAGCTCCTCCGCTTTTGTAACTATGTTGCCTCTCTCATTGGTTCTAGTGGCTGTTGCTGGAGGGCTTCTTGCACTCAACATACCAGGTGAGCAAACAACAATCTTTTAGTTCTCTAGTATTTCAATGTTTGTTGGGGACTTTTTGTAATAAAATGTTGCCAATGTTACTCTCTAAAAAGATAATGTTTTGCTAACTTTACTGTATTGATTGAATGATTCAGGAGCAGCATGTGATGAGTTAAGATGATACAGTGACATTCTTAAAAGGGGTTAATGTAATAATGTGTTAGGATGTTTTACTGTGCAGTAGTTAAATAGCAACAGGGCTATGAGTATGTTGCAGGACCTTAGCAAGTAAAGGGTTAACACTGATATATCGGGAATGTTATGTGCTGTGAAAAAACAGGAGAAGGGTTAAATTAAACTATACAGTCACAGTGCAATACTTAAAAAGGGTTAATATATTGATGTGTTATGGATTTCTACTGTGCAGAAGTTAAATAGAAACAGGGCTAGGAGTATGCTGCATAATCTCAGCAAGTAAAGGGTTAACACTGATATGACAGAGAAGTTCTATGGTTTATATGGATCAGTGCTGCTGTGCAAGACTTAGATTCTAAATGCCATTCACATTTTAAAATAAGGATAAGTTAGGAATATGGGAAAATCAGTGCTGATCTGTTCTAAACAAATAAAGGGTGAAATGACAAACAAAAACTCAATACATTATGAGACTCAAACCATTTAAATGGGAACAGTGAATTACAGAGACGTAAGTGCAAGAAAGGAAATGATCTTATGTGTTTGAGAATGTTATTATTTCACTATTGTCTGCATGCAAAAGGGTTAAACACAGTGAGAGCAGCTCCAGAGCAGCAATGTGCTACTGGGAGCTAGCTGACCACATCTAATGAGCCAATGACGAGAGGCATGTGTGTCTAACCACCAAAAGAGAAATAAAGGGATACTAAACCCAGATATTTTTTTTATTTTATAATTCAGATAGAGCAATTTTAGTCAACTTTCTAATTCACTTTTATTATAATTTTTTCTTGGTTCTCTTGCTATCTTTATTTAAAAGCAGGAATGTAAAGCTTAGGAGCCAGCCCATTTTAGGTTCAGCACCCTAGATAGCGCTTGCTTATTGGTGGCTATATTTAGCCACCAATAAGCAAGCATAACCCAGGTTCTAAACCAAAATTAGTCGTCTCCTAAGCTTCACTTTCCTGCTTTTTAAATAAAGATAGCAAGAGAACCAAGGAAAATGTATAATAGGAGTAAATTAGAACGTTGCTTAAAATTGCCTGCGCTATCTGAATCATGAAAGGAAAATATTGGGTTTAGTATCCCTTTAATTAATCAAAATTTTCATTTCACTCCTGTTGTGAAAAAAAAAACCTTACCTTTTAATCTTCACAGCAGCTCCAGCTTCCTCCACCCGTTTCAAAGCCTCTTCCTGGGTCTAAAATGAGGCATCCGGCTTCCTCCAATCACAGCGTTGAATCAGACACTGATTCCCCCGGGGGGGGAAGCTGTGATTGGAGGATGACCTATCAATCATTTCTGACATCAGAAATGGCTTGTGAGACCGGAGGAAGCTGGAGCTGCTGTGAAGTTTAAAAGGTAAGGTTTTTTGTCAGTAAATTTTGATGAATTAAAGTGCCCCTGTTTTTAATCAAAGTTTTAAAAACCGGGCACTTTAGCATCAAAATTGACATTCACTTTAAGTAAATTTGATAATATAATTAAATTGAAAAATAGCATTATCTGTCTGAATCATGAAAGTTTAAATTTGACCTTCCATTCCCTTTAACCCCTTAGCCCAATGCGGTTGGCATGGAACGTTCTAATGATGGGAAAGGGTTAAACAAAGACTACAATGGGAACAAACCACATTTCATAATAGAAGTAAATAATAATCTTTTTTTTTAATTGTATGCTATGTGAATCACAAAAATTTTTTTTTTTTCGAGCTTTATATCCCTTTAATCTAGTAACAACATATAATTAAGATTATGAAAATAACCTTTTTATATTATATTAATTCCTAATGCCACATCCTTAAAGGGACATTAAACACTTTGAGATGGTAATATAAAATGATAAATTGTATATAATAAAACAACTCTGCAATATACTTTCATTATTTATTTTGTCCCCTTTTCCTGTAATTCCATTCTGAAATTGTGAGCTTTTCAGTTCCTGTTAGAAATGGAAGTGCAGAACACTGTTAAATCCAGCACAACCATTGGCTGCACACTCTAGTGACCTATTTATAACTGTCCCTAATTGGCCACAGCAGAGAAGATAACACAAGTTACAACATGGCAGCTCCCAGTGTTTTATAGACACTAAAACTTTACACTTATTTTGTCACTTTTTAAACAACTAATGAAACTTTAAAAAAATACATCTACATGTTAGTCATGGACTAATCTTTTCTTTGAATGCATCATTCTATCTAGCATGTATTTAGTGTTTAATGTCCCTTTAAATTTATAGTATTTTATCCTCTCACGTCATTCAAACATATTTTCAAGTGGCAACTACATTGCAATTTTCAATTAATTCAATACTCACTGTGTGTATTATATATTTACAAACCATTAATATAACACAGTAACAAAATAAATTGATCTTTTTCTGTTTTAACTGCAGCTCCACTGTTTTGGCTGCAACACAATGTATACGAAAAACGTTACCATCATTATGGCAGTTTATTTAAAGAGACAGTAAACCCTAAAATTTTCTTTCATGATTTTGGATAGAACATACAATTTTAAATAACTTTCCAATTTATGTCTGTTATCAAATTTGCTTCATTATCTTGTTAAATGAACAGCATTGCACTACTTATCTAGTTAGCCAATCACAGGAGACATATGTGTGCAGGTACCAATCAGCAGCTAGCTCCCACTAGTGTTGGATATGTGCATATTCTTTTTCAACAGGGGATACCAAGAGAACGAAGCACATTTGAAAATAGAAGTGAATTTAAAAGTGTCTTAAAATTACATGTTCTATCTGAATCATGCAAGTTATATTTTAACTTTCCTATCCCTTTAAATACAGATTAATAAAAAGAAGCAATGAAAACTATAATACTATAATTTTTAATTCAATAAAAATTGCAAAATCTAATTTGGGAAACCGATATGTAGAATAGTTGTAGGGTTACAACAGGAAATATCCAAAGACATTGCGTATAATTTATGATTTTTAACAAAAGCCTAAATAGCAGTAGGTGGGGTAACAAATTGTTCATACTTGGCTTCAAATGTATAAACTTACACATTATTTATTATTATTATATTTATTATTATTATTATGTTTAATTGTATTTATTTTTTTGACAAAGAATCTAGGGATTTCAAAACACTCATTTACCTCATCTTGATCTGTTATGCAAACTTTGGCCTGGGCAAACCATAGGGAATGACTACTGCAAACATTAAATTGTGTGCAGATTATTTTCCTTCTCGTAAAAGAGTAATCTCCTAGTGTGTGTTGTCACAGGGGGCAAGGACAGAGTGATAGCACCTATCTGGGGGAGGGGATGTGCCAGACTGTCTGTCATCTGTCTACCTATCTGCCTGTCTATCTGTCATCTATCTGTTTATCAATCATTCAATCAGTGTTTCTCTCTGTCTGTCTCTTTAATTATCATCTATCCATCTCTCTTTTTAGCCACCTATCAACTATCTATCCATCCCTCTCTCTCTAGCCATCTATCAACTGTTTGTCTGTCTGTCTTCCTATCTAATCTCTCCATCTCTATCATCTATCTAATCTATCTGTCTGTCTGACTTTGTCTATCTATATCTGTCCGACCACAATCGAAACAATAGAGCAATAAAAAATTGTATGCAAATTAATTAAAAAATAACATTTTAGTACCTCTCTGTCACAGCCCCCACCACCACTGGGAGCATTATTTTAGCTAAACCTAATTGTTTATATGGTTTTGAGTACAATTGGCAAAATTAGGGGGAAGGAGCTATATACTCTCCAGTAGGTAAAATGGATCATTAGAAACACATGAAATGAACATTAAATTGCTTTGCATAACTACAAAAGAATAGTACCCATTTACTATGTTATTGTATTTCATCCTATAGGGTCCATTTATTAATGTGTGGACGGACATGATCCGATATAGCGGATCATGTCCGCCGCACACCGATAAATGCCGACAGCATATTTTATTTGTATAGCGCCACCAAATTCAGTAGTGCTGGGTACAATGATAGGGGTATACAATGACAAGGATTTGTGATAAGATACAAAACATAACAAAACTAAACAAATCTAGTACAGGAGGAAGAGGGCCCTGCTCCGGAGAGCTCACAGTCTACAGGTTTAGGGTGCAGAGACATAAGGTTTGGGGTAGCTTGTTACATCGGTTGTATTTGCAGCAGTGAGTCAGGCAGTTCAAGAATTATTTTGGTTAGGATGAGAGATAGAGGAGAGATGGGATCTATTAGTGCGCAGGATTAAAGGGACAGTCAAGTCCAAAAAAAACTTTCATTTTTCAAATAGGGCATGTAATTTTAAACAACTTTCCAATTTACTTTTATCAACAATTTTGCTTTGTTCTCTTGGTATTCTAGTTGAAAGCAAACCTAGGGAGGCTCATATGATAATTTCTAAGCCCTTGAAGGCCGCCTCTATTTTATTTACTTTTCACAGCAGGGGAGAGCAAGCTCATGTAGGCCATATAGATAGCATTGTGATCACGTCCGTGGCTAGTGGCAGACACTGCACTAATTGGCTAAAATGCAACTATATGCAAAATAACTAAAAGTCATGTGATTAGGGACAGTCAGAAGATGCTTAGATACAAGTTAGTCACAGAAGTAAAGTGTATTAATATAACAGTGTTGGTTTTGCAAAAAACTGGGGAATGGGTAATAAAGGGATTATCTATCTTTTTAAACAACAAAAATTCTGGTGTTGACTGTCCCTTTAAACACAAAATTCTGACTCTGACATACAAAGGCCTCAACTGCACTGCTCCCCCCCCCCCCTATATCTCAGACCTTGTCTCCAGATACTCTCCCTCCCGTCCCCTTTGCTCCGCTCACGACCTCCTACTCTCCTCCTCTCTTGTTACCTCCTCACATTCCCATTTACAGGACTTCTCCAGACTGGCACTAGTTTTGAAAGCTTCAAGCGCTCCCTAAAGGCTCTTCTGTTCAGGGATGCATACAACCTACACTAACCTTTTTTATACCAGTTTCTCTCCTCCATTGCTATCCGCCATAAACCTCCTTAGAATGTAAACCTAAGAACCCAACTGCTTGCAGATCACCTTCATAAGAGCTGACTCTCTACCCGTTTGATCCCAATAATTGCTACCGTGTATACCGCCTATGTTTATAGCACTGCGGAATCTGTTGGTGCTCTACAAATAACCGATAATAATAATAATAATGTATCTGGCATCTTTAAGCTATTAGAACAGGAGAACAGATTTGTAAAGAGATACAGGAACAGGATTAAATACAATAACATAGTAAATAGGTACTATTATTCTGTAATTATGCAAAGCAGTTTAATGTCCCTTTAAAGGCGAGAAAATATTAGTGTACACTGTCCCATTAAAGTCCAGTTTACACAGTTTACAACAGCAATGGAAACTGTTTTGTAGTATGCAAATGGATAAAACACATAATTAAAGTGACATTAAAATGAAACTTTCATGATTTAGAGCATGCAGTTTTAAATAACTTTCCATTGAACTTCTATTATCTAATTTGTTTTGTTCTCTTGGTGCATTTTGTTGAAAAGCATACCTAGGTAGGCTCAGGAGTAGCAATGTATTACTGGGTGCTAGCGTCTGATTGGTGGCTGCACATATATGCCTCTTGTCACTTTCTTACTCAAAGTGTTCAGCTAGCTCTAAGTAGTGCATTGCTGCTCCTTCAAAAACAAAAAAGGATAACGAGATGCGAATTTGATTGTGCACCCAGGGCTGTGCATGTTGCAGGGTCATCGGATGTGTACCCAGTCCAGTCTGAGGGGTAGATTTATTAAGCAGTGGATGCTGCAATCCACCCCCAAAGTTTCCGGCTGCCGGAAACTGAAGTTAAGAAGCAGCGGTCGTAAGAGCGCTGCTCCTTAACTTCGCCACCACATTTTAGGTGGCGAACTGCAATCATCCTGATCCGATCCGGATGATTGACACCCCCTGCTAGCGGCCGATTGGCCACAAATGTGCAGGGTGCAGCATTGCTCAAGCATTTTTTTTTACTCCCTACCCTGTAGGCAAGGTCTTCAGTCATGCTAACCTGACGAGCGTAAAATGTGATTGCGCTCACATGTTCACATTTACTTTCAACTTGTAATATGAGTTTGAGTTAACGCAGGCGCGATTTTTCAATCTCGCACAGACTAATGTTATCATGCCACTTGTAATCTAGCTGCATGTGTTTAATCTCTGCAAAGGGGTTAAAGTGAATGTAAAGTCACGTCTAGTGCTTAACGCAATATTGTGAAGCAATTCAAATAAGGGGGACTTTAATTCATCGATTTTCCAAATGTTATTAATAAATCGTAAAATATACCTTTTCATCTCAGTTTTATTGCTGCGCTTCCTCCGCCATATTGTCCCTCATTATTAAAATGACTGACAGCTACTCTTGCTAATCCTCTTTGCCCCCCCGGGGTGTTCAACCCCTTTTTAGAAATTTCATGTACTTCTTTTGCGCATGCGCTAGAAAATGTTATCCCCATTTAAAAGCAATGCGTGTTCACGGGACGCGCATGCGCTATAGAACTCAATTCTGAAATGAGCATTACAATTCTAAAATAAACATTAAAAAAAGAACTATGGTATTGTTATTCTCCAGATAGGCTATAATCTATTGCGAATGCTGAAATGGGCATATATTTTATGAATAAAAGTTTGAAAATTGATCGATCGAAGAAATTATGCGCATGCGCAGAAAATATAGCTCCACGGGTGCGCCATTCACACATACGTATAGAGCGGATGGGACCGCTCTATACATCAGAATGTGAAGAACACGGAAGTGCCGGGTGGGAGGAGGAAGATAGGTATCGCAACAAAGTTACTTATTAAAATATATAATCAATCTTAATATTTTTATGTTTTTTAAAACCTAGCGGTTATGATACAGATGGCTAAAAGATTTATTAGGAGGCAGCTGATGTAATAAGATTGACATTCACTTTAAAAAAACATAGTTAAAGTAATCTCCAGAGAGCAGTGAACTACAAGGAGCATATGACAACAAAGGATAGCAAGAAAATAAACTTTGATACTAGAAGTACATTGAAAAGACTCTTAAAATTGCATGTGGTATCTGAATCATGAAAGTTTAGTACTGACGTTCACGTCCCTTTAATACTGAGATAAATTATTTTTAGTGGTGTTAAATTGTACCAGAAATAGGAACTAGAGAGCTTCAATGCCTAAACATGTTCCAGTGTTCTTTAATTTTATATATATATATATAGATCTTACATAAATTAATACAATTTCCCAGGTCTCTTAAGATTAATTTGTTTATGTGATTTGTGTATATTGCTATTCTTGGGGTGCAAAATACTTTAAAACATCTTTTGCAATTTGTGCATACAAATTGTGATAACAAAAATACTTTATTAGTTTACCTCCATGGCATAGCAAGTTACAGCTTTGAGATAAATGAGTCTTCCTGTATGGAAAAACAAAAATCCATTTTGTTTTTATGATTATGCTGTATGAGAATGTCCACCAATAACATTGTGGGAACCGTTTTTATTAAAACAACAGTCTAGTCAAAATTAAACTTTCATAATTCAGATAGGACATGTAATTTTAAACAACTTTTCAATTTACATTTATCACCAAATTTGCTTTGTTCTGTTGGTTTTCTTTGTTTCAAAGTTAAACCTAGGTAGGTTCATATGCTAATTTGTAAGCATTTGAAGGCCGACTCTTATCTTGACAGATTTTCACAGATAGACAGCACTAGTTCATTTGTGCCATATAGATAATATTGTGTTTACGCCCGTGGAGTTATTTAGTCAGCACTGATTGGCTAAAATGAAAGTCTGTCAAAAGAACTGAAATAAAGGGCAGTCTGCAGAGGCTTAGATACAAGGTAATCACAGAAGTAAAAAGTATATTAATATAAACGTGTTAGTTGTGCAAAACTGGGGAATAGGTAATAAAGGGATTATCTATCTTTTTAAACAACAACAATTCTGGAGTAGACTGACCCTTTAACATACGAGTAGAAACGTGCTTATTGTTAGTTTCAAATGTGTATTGTCTTTTATTAGTTCTCTTTCATATACATTATAGATTTCCTGATTCTCTCCCCCCAGGTTCGGAGGCTGTAGAGTGCTATAGTGACTTTAATGAAATTACCGGAGGTTGCACAGAATACCTGGGGGATGATGTGTCAGAGGACGACTGCTGCTTGAACATTATGTACAGCTTCAAAAATGATCCTGATGAGCCTTGTCAAGCCTGCAGGTGGGCATGATGTCTGAAACTTTGTTGTGACCCCTAAATTTGATGCACATATGTTCTTTCTTGCATTATATCATACCTCCCAACATTTGTGGCTGGGTATAAGGGGTTCAGGAGGTTTATTGGCGCTCTTCACCATTTTGTGGGTGGAGCTGTGCTGGGAGAGATTGGTTCATGTGCAGTTGGTGGTCGGATTGTGGGTGTGTCTGGGTGGTCAGTGGGTGTGTCCGGTCATTCTGTGGGTGGAGCTAAGGTCAATTCTGCAAATAGGGACATATGTCGCAAAGGGACAGCAGGATAAAGCTCAGAATCGGGGACTTGACCCTTTCAAAAAGGGACAGTTGGAGAGGTCTGTTATACGCATTGAGTTCTAGTGAGAATTACAAGGGGCCAGTTTATCAAGTGCCGGGCGGACATGATTTGCTGTAGCGAATCATGTCCGCCCACCATCGCTAAATGCAGACAGCATATGCCGTCTGCATTTTAACATTGCACAAGCATTTCTTGTAAAATGCTTGTGCAATGCCGCCCTGTGCACATTTCCGGACAATCCGCCGCTAGCAGGGGGTGTCAATCATCCCCATCGACCGCTGCTTCTTAACTTCCGTTTTCGGCGAGCTGGAAACTTCGGGTGGATTCAGCAGCATCCACTGCTTATTAAATCCGGCCCCAAGGCTATGATCATGACAGATTCGTAGCTGTTAAAAAAAATATATATATTTTGAAGAATGGGAGATTTGTAGGCGTGCACAAATCTGAAAAAATAATATTTTTAAATTGATTAAGTATTAAAAATCATAATAAATACCTATACACATATAAAAAAGTAAAGGAGAAAAAAGTTATTATCTGTAGATAAAAAAATACTTAAAAGAACCTCCCACCATTTAAATGATGATCATAAAAGCTGTTTCCAATTTCCTGACCATTCGCCTGGCCGGATAAAAATCTGCTTAACGCATTTCGGGTTACTGTTTGTTGTTAGTGTCTATTCAGTCATTATCTACAGTTTACAAGTACCTAAATATGGAGTTCCATATAACATCTAAACACTACCTGATTGGCTATTGAAATTCAAAATTCAGTTACATGGCAATCAGAACGCATGAAATAGAAAAGTAGATTTTTGATTGGCAATTTTCATAATTTAAATATCAGATTGGGAATAGAAGGTACATTTTTTATGATATTTGGGAAATAAGGGGGAGCATGTGTTTGGGCTAAATATGTTATCCAGATTTTATATTGCTTCCTTTTTTTTTTTCTTTTGCTGATCTGACACCAGGATGTCCCAACCTTATGCCAACTTATCCAAGGCCGGATTGGCCTACCAGGATATTAGGAAATTTCCTGGTGGGCTGCAGCAGCTGGGGCTTGAAAGCTACAATATAAAGTGGTGATTAATGGATATAATTGGGTTTTTAGGTTCCTCTATAGCAACAATCTAGCACTTTTTTTTTAATACAAACTAATATAATATAATTCTGGAAAAAAAAAATATTGGGAGGAGTATCCCAGTAATCCCCTTTGAGAAAAATGGTGTGCGCATTATACTGAGTCAACAGAAAATAGGGCTGGTCTCCAAAATATAATCATTTTATGCCAAGTTTTCAGGGAAAAGCTAGAACCAGATTATTTAGTTATGGCCTCCAACTAACATTTTCATAGGAACATGCGTGTGCCAATTGACAATTTGATGCATTTTCTACTTGTAATGGCTGGTTATTTATCTCGGCGCCGTAAACAGGCATATTTGCCTGTTTGCGGGCGCTCGATAAATTAGCACTCCACTTCTAATCTAACCCTATATGGTTAGTTAAATATTGAAAAAACAAGGCAGTGGGTGCTTCCATATTGTAACTTAGGTTACCTTTTCTGCCAAGGCTGAATTAGGAATGGTTATATGGCTTAGTAGAGTGTGCAACCAATATAGAATATAGCTGTGTCTGCACTTCCATGTTTACCATGATTTGGAAAGCCAACAATATTCAAAATTAAATTACAGGAAAAGAGAACAAAATAAATAATGAAAGTATATTGCAAAAATATTTTACTAGATGTAATTAAACAATTTATATTATTGTCTTCAGGTGTTTAGTCCCCTGAGTGGCAGTTAAATGTTAAATGTCTCCTTATGCTTCAATGCATTACAATTATGATCTGAAAGAAATGACACTGTGCACGTAATGATCTATAAAAGTTTTAGAGGGTGTTAAAAATATTGCTGTTTGTGTGTGTTATGTGCAGCCACTGGGGTAAAATCAATACTTGTGAACTATGATAACAAAACTCTCTGTGTGCTACTGTCAGTCAGAGGGGGTTAAATCAATACTGAGTGTGCTTTCGCAGTCAAACAGGTTAAATAGTTTATTTGTTTTGTATTACTGGCAACCAAGGGGATAAAGTCACTGCTGAGTTGTGAAAAATATGTATGGTGGAGTCAATGTGACACCCACTACCACTTGTTCCCATTGATCTGCAGATTATTTAATATATTTGCGATGGAATGCTGACAACCGTAGTGACAACACACACATGCTGCTTTTTCTGTAACGCGTGATTTTGATAGGTGGGTGTACATATTTTAGGCATTACAAGTGTTTGCCAGCTGCGCTTGCTTTTGAATTGGCAAAGCACAATAAACGATTTAGCTTGCACCACAAAGTAAATCACATTGAGAAGCTTTTCCATCATTTATCACCTACTCGTTTTGTTGGGGGCGGGGCCACATGTAGGAGTGTTTATGTTTCAGGCACAGCATGGGCGTGTCTTAGTGGTTTGTGGGTGTGTCTAGGTCCTTCCATTAAAAAGGGGCTGTGGATGAGAAATGCACCATATCTACCAATCCCACAGGATACGGGAGAATTGGGAGGTAGAGGAGTATGTAATAAAAATGTGTTAAGCAAACTAATGCACCAGAGATCTGAATTCTTCAACAGGTTATTTTAATAACTGCTCAAAGGTTCCTCACTCTCCTTATTCGGAGGAACTCTCCTTTTTCGTGTTCCTAGGGTCGTATTCTACCTGTTGATGATGGTGAAAGCTAGACTCACTCTTCAGAGAAGAGGAAAATATAGAATAGGGCGCTAAATTAAGAAGTGAATAAAATAAAAATAAATAATGTAATGTATATATGATAATAATGTAAAAATAGTATATATAATAATATATATATATCCTGTAGAATACAAATGTGTATGGAATGCACAAATAATGTGATACATAAGGGTATAAATGAACAATTCAAAAAAAGAATTAAAAATTAAAATTGAAAATTACAAATAAAATAAATGAAAATAAAAATCTAATATTAATAGTCTCTGAGTAATATATCCCAGATTCTAAAGTCCACAAGTTGTCTCTTCTTCCAAAGGATTGGGATCTCTGCACCATGAGGCGCTCTTCTTTGTTTCCTTCATGGTACCTCTTGATGATGTCTATATTACATTTTCCTCCTTCCAGACCTGCTCAGTGGAGTAAGTGGACCGCGTGGAGTCCTTGCACAGTTTCATGCTTGGAAGGGGTCCAGAGAAGACATCGAGTTTGCACAGGACAAGGAAATTGTGATGGAGACAGTGTGGAAATGAGATCTTGTACGGACCAGGACTGCTGTCCTAGTAAGTACTGAAGTGACAAAATGCAACTGAATGAAAATCAGCTAGAGAAAGAGGGTAATAGTGCTGGATACATCTAAGAGCGCAAATTAATTCCATTCAACAATTTCCTGTTTAGAAAGAACTGAGTATTTTTACTGGTGTAATTTAATATATTTAAAGGGACGTTCATATGCAAAATGAAACTATTTACATTTTATTATTGTTACTTGCGTAGAACTATGAACAAGATGATCTAAAGCTCTCTGGTCTGGTGAGATTATCTAAGAAGTCTTGTCAGTTCTGCGAGGTCCCTCAAAGAATTTTAAAATACAAGTTTTCTAGTTTGAGAGATGTTTATCTGGCTATGCAGGGTACTGGATGTGAAAGAGATAGATAATTATACATAATTTATAACATAATGCTCAAAAAAAGCCACCAAAGATGTTGGGTGATTTCTCTCTGTGAGGCCATATGGGTTTAACCCGTACCAAAGGGTTAAACACACATTTTAAGTCAGCACAGACTGACAATACACTACTGGGAGCTAGATGAACAAACATGGTGAACCAATAAATGGCATATGCGTGTAGCCACCAATCAACAACTAGCTCCCAGTAGTGCAGGGCCTTCTCCTAAGTCTACCTAGGAATGCTGTGCCTGAATCATAAAGGTTCTTTTTTTACATTCAGGTGTCTTAAAAGGGACATCAAGTAAAAATTAAACTTTCATGATTCGGGTAAGGCATGCAATTTTAAACAACTTTCCAAATCACTTTTATCATCAAATTTGCTTTGTTCTCTTGTTAGTCTTAGTTGAAAGCTAAACCTAGGTAGGCTCATATGCTACTTTCTAAGGCCTTGAAGGCCGCCTCTTATCTAAATTAATTTTGAGAATTTTTCACAGCTAGAGGGCTTAGTTCATGTGTGCCTTATAGTACACTATATAACGCTGCAATATTATTACATATTTGTACAGCATTATTACACAATATTTATACTGAGCAAAAAGAAAATACTATTTCCTGCCAGGTAGTGCTTCAGACATCTACCTAGGTATCTGTTCAACACAGAATATCATGGGAACAAAGAAAACTTTGTAATAGAAATAAATTGGAAACTTTTTTTTAAATGTTTGCTCTTTCTTAATAACAAAATATAAATTTTGGGTTTCATATCCCTTTAACATCTTCTTTGCTGCAATTGTTTTTCAAAAACACAACTCTACCTTATTTGGAGAAGACAACCCAGTCTGCTAACAACAAAGCTAGCCAAGGACATAGTTTGACAATTAGGAACAGTATGTAGCAGGGTTATCCTTGAGAAGTCTGTAATGTGTATTTCCTGTTCTGAGAATTATTAAATGCACATTTTTAGAGATGCATTACGTAAAAAACAACTTTCCAATCGCCTAGATTTGGAGTTCTGCGTTAGCCGTCAAAACCAGCGTTAGGGGCTCCTAATGCTGGTTTTGGGCTACCGCTGGTATTTAGAGTCGTGTAGGTAAAGGTCTAACGCTCACTTTGCAGCCGCGACTTTTCCATACCGCTGATCCCCCTACGCCATTTGCGTATCCTATCTTTTCAATGGGATCTTTCTAACGCCGGTATTTAGAGTCTTGGCTGAAGTGAGCGTTAGACATCTAACGACAAAACTCCAGCCGCAGAGAAAAGCCAGGAGTTAAGAGCTTTCTGGGCTAACGCCGGTTCATAAAGCTCTTAACTACTGTGCTCTAAAGTACACTAACACCCATAAACTACCTATGTACCCCTAAACCGAGGCCCCCCCACATCGCCCCCACTCTAATCATTTTTTTAACCCCTAATCTGCTGCCCCTAACACCGCCGACCCCTATATTATATTTATTAACCCCTAATCTGCCGACCGGACCTCACCGCTACTATAATAAATGTATTAACCCCTAATCCGCCTCACTCCCGCCTCAAAAACCCTATAATAAATAGTATTAACCCCTAATCTGCCCTCTCTAACATCACCGACACCTAACTTCAAGTATTAACCCCTAATCTGCCGACCGGACCTCGCCGCTACTCTAATAAATGTATTAACCCCTAAAGCTAAGTCTAACCCTAATCTTAACACCCCCCCTAAATTAAATATAATTTTTATCTAACAAAATAAATTATTTCTTATTAAATAAATTATTCCTATTTAAAGCTAAATACTTACCTGTAAAATAAACCCTAATATAGCTACAATATAAATATTAATTATATTGTAGCTATTTTAGGATTAATATTTATTTTACAGGCAACTTTGTATTTATTTTAAACAGGTACAATAGCTATTAAATAGTTAAGAACTATTTAATAGCTACCTAGTTAAAATAATTTCAAAATTACCTGTAAAATAAATCCTAACCTAACACTACACTATCAATAAATAAATTTAATAAACTACCTACAATTATCTACAATTAAACCTAACACTACACTATCAATAAATTAATTACATACAAATACCTACAAATAAATACAATTAAATAAACTAACTAAAGTACAAAAAATAAAAAAGAACTAAGTTACAAAAAAATAAAATAATTTACAAACATTATAAAAATATTGCAACAATTTTAAGCTAATTACACCTACTCTAAGCCCCCTAATAAAATAACAAAGCCCCCCAAAATAAAAAAATGCCCTACCCTATTCTAAAATAAAAATTGAAAAGCTCTTTTACCTTACCAGCCCTTAAAAGGGCCTTTTGCGGGGCATGCCCCAAAGAATTCTGCTCTTTTGCATGTAAAAAAAACATTCAATACCCCCCCAACATTACAACCCACCACCCACATACCCCTAATCTAACCCAAACCCCCCTTAAATAAACCTAACACTAAGCCCCTGAAGATCTCCCTACCTTATCTTCACCACGCCGGGTATCACCGATCCTTCCAGAAGAGGCTCCGAAGTCTTCATCCAATCCGGGCGATGTCTACATCCAAGCCCAAGCGGGGGCTGAAGAGTTCCATCATCGGGCTGAAGTCTTGATCCAAGCGGGGGCTGAAGAGGTCCATCATCGGGCTGAAGTCTTGATCCAAGCGGGGGGCTGAAGAGGTCCATCATCCGGCTGAAGTCTTCTATCAAGCGGCATCTTCAATCTTCTTTCTTCCGGCTCCATCTTCATCCCGCCGACGTGGAACATCCATCCTGGCCGACGACTTCCCGACGAATGACGGTTCCTTTAAGGGACGTCATCCAAGATGGCGTCCCTCGAATTCCGATTGGCTGATAGGATTCTATCAGCCAATCAGAATTAAGGTAGTAAAATTCTGATTGGCTGATGGAATCAGCCAATCAGATTCAAGTTCAAGCCGGATGATGGACCTCTTCAGCCCCTGCTTGGATCAAGACTTCAGGCCAATGATGGACCTCTTCAGCCCCCGCTTGGATCAAGACTTCAGGCCAATGATGGACCTCTTCAGCCCCCGCTTGGATGAAGACTTCAGCCGGATGATGGACCTCTTCAGCCCCGGATAGGAGGAAGACTTCGGAGCATCTTCTGGACGGATCGGTGATACCCGGCGTGGTGAAGGCAAGGTAGGAAAATCTTCAGGGGCTTAGTGTTAGGTTTATTTAAGGGGGGTTGGGGTTAGATTAGGGGTATGTGGGTGGTGGGTTGTAATGTTGGGGGGGGGGTATTGTATGTTTTTTTTACAGGCAAAAGAGCAGAATTCTTTGGGGCATGCCCCGCAAAAGGCCCTTTTAAGGGCTGGTAAGGTAAAAGAGCTTTTCAATTTTTATTTTAGAATAGGGTCGGGCATTTTTTTATTTTGGGGGGCTTTGTTATTTTATTAGGGGGCTTAGAGTAGGTGTAATTAGCTTAAAATTGTTGTAATATTTTTATAATGTTTGTAAATTATTTTTTTATTTTTTGTAACAGTTCTTTTTTTTATTTTTTGTAACTTAGTTCTTTTTTTATTTTTTTGTACTTTAGTTAGTGTATTTATTTGTAGGTATTTGTATTTAATTTATTTATTGATAGTGTAGTGTTAGGTTTAATTGTAGATAATTGTAGGTAGTTTATTTAATTAACGCTTTAAGGACACAGCTTTCAGTTTGCTCAATTGTTTTATCACGGAAAAATTCCTTCATATGTCCTTAAGAGGTTAATTTATTGATAGTGTAGTGTTAGGTTTAATTGTAATTTAGGTTAGGATTTATTTTACAGGTACTTTTGTAATTATTTTAACTAGGTAACTATTAAATAGTTCTTAACTATTTAATAGCTATTGTACCTGGTTAAAATAAATACAAAGTTGCCTGTAAAATAAATATTAATCCTAAAATAGCTACAATATAATTATTATTTATATTGTAGCTATATTAGGGTTTATTTTACAGGTAAGTTTTTAGCTTTAAATAGGAATAATTTATTTAATAAGATTTAATTTATTTTGTTAGAATAAAATTATATTTAACTTAGGGGGGTGTTAGTGTTAGGGTTAGACTTAGCTTTAGGGGTTAATACATTTATTAGAGTAGCGGCGAGGTCCGGTCGGCAGATTAGGGGTTAATACTTGAAGTTAGGTGTCGGTGATGTTAGGGAGGGCAGATTAGGGGTTAATACTATTTATTATAGGGTTTTGAGGCGGGAGTGAGGCGGATTAGGGGTTAATACATTTATTAGAGTAGCGGTGGGGTCCGGTCGGCAGATTAGGGGTTAATAATTGTAGGTAGGTGGCGGCGACATTGGGGGTGGCAGATTAGGGGTTAATAAATATAATATAGGGGTCGGCGGTGTTAGGGGCAGCAGATTAGGGGTACATAGGGATAACATAGGTTGCAGCGGTGTACGGAGCGGCAGACTAGGGGTTAAAAATAATATGCAGGGGTCAGCGATAGCGGGGGCGGCAGATTAGGGGTTAATAAGTGTAAGGTTAGGGGTGTTTAGACTCGGGGTACATGTTAGGTTGTTAGGTGCAGACTTAGGAAGTGTTTTCCCATAGGAAACAATGGGGCTGCGTTAGGAGCTGAACGCTGCTTTTTTGCAGGTGTTAGGTTTTTTTCAGCTCAAACGGCCCCATTGTTTCCTATGGGGGAATCATGCACGAGCACGTTTTTGAAGCTGGCAGTGTCCGTAAGCACCGCTGGTATTTAGAGTTGCAGTGGCGGTAAATATGCCTGTACGCTCCTTTTTTGGAGCCTAACGCAGCCATTCTGTGAACTCTAAATACCAGCGGTATTTAAAAGGTGCGGGGGCAAAAAAGCACGGGTAGCTAACGCACCCCTTTGTCCGCCGAACTCTAAATCTAGCCAAAAGTATTTCTATCATCTAATTTGTTTCAATCTCTTAGTATCCTTTGTTGAAAAGCATATCTAGATAAGCTCAGGAGCTGCTGATTGGCGGTTGCACATGTATGCCTCATGTTACTGACTCACCCAAGTGTATTGCTGTTTCTTCAACAAAAGATAGTTAGAGAAGGAAGCAAAATACAAAATAGACGTCAAATTGAAAGTTGTTTAAAATAGTTTTTTACAAAATGTATGCTTACCTGATAAATTACTTTCTTTCAGAGCATGGAGGTGTATATTTATTATAGTGCGGACGGACATGATACAATGTAGCGTATCATGTCCGCCGCACATCGATAAATGCCGACAGCATACGCTGACGGCATTTATCATTGCACCAGCAGTTCTTGTGAACTGCTGGTGCAATACCGCCTCTGACCCTTCAGAGTACTGACTGACAAACCTTTCTCCAGGCCATCCTGAAGAAAAGATACAATTCGGGGAATCCTCCCCGGCTCCAGGCGAAACCCTTAGATTCACACCAAAAAAAGGTATTTACGCCATACCTTATGATAAATCCTGCGAGTAACAGGTTTATGAGCCTGAAGCATAGTATCAATGACCTCCTCAGAAAAACCACGTCTAGACAGGACTAGGCGTTCAATCTCCAAGCAGTCAGCTTCAGAGAATCTAGATTTGGATGGAGTAATGGACCCTTCCTCAGAGATAACCTCCAAGGTGGAAGAGATGACATCTTCACCAGATCCGCGAACCAGATCCTGCGAGGCCAGACAGGAGCTATTAGAATAACAGACGCTCTCTCCTGTTTGATACTAGCAATGACTCGTGGATGGAGAGCAAATGGAGGAAACAGGTATGCTAGACCGAAATTCCAAGGAACCGACTGAGCATCTATCAGAGCGGCCTGAGGATCTCTTGACCTTGATCCGTACTTTGGAAGCTTGGCGTTTTGACCAGATGCCAATGCCATCAGATCCAACTCCGCAACCACCCACCTGAGGGTTATCCTTGAGAACACTTTTGGATAGAGAGCCCACTCCCCGGGATGAAAAGTCTGTCTGCTCAGAAAATCCGCCTCCCAGTTGTCCACTCCTGGAATGAGGATGGCAGATAGGAGACAATCATGAGCTTCTGCTTCTGCCCACTGCAGAATGCAAGTCACCTCCTTCATGGACAAGGAACTCTGAGTTCCTCCCTGGTGGTTGATGTAAGCCACTGAGGTAATGTTGTCCGACTGGAATCTGATAAACCGGACTAAAGATAATTGAGGTCAAGCTGTCAATGCATTAAAGATTGCTCTAAACTCCAAGATGTTTATAGGAAGAGAAGACTCTTCCCAAGACCACAAACAGCTCCCCAGCCTAGCAGGTTGGAGTCCGTAGTCACAATCACCCAGGAAGGTCTCAGGAAGCAAGTGCCCGAGACAGATGGTCCTGTGAAATCCAATAAGAGAGTCTCTTGTTAGGGGATCCAGATTTATACTCTGCGATAAATCTGAATGGTCTCCGTTCCATTGACTGAATCATGTCCATGGAAGCCACCATCAGACCAATCACCTCTATGCATTGAGCCACTGATGGACGAATAGCAGACTGGAGAGAAAGGCAAGAAGCAAGACGTCCGTCAGAAAAATCTTCATGGACAGGGAATTTATGATTGTCCCTAGAAAGCACACTCTTGTAGCTGGAACTAGAGTACTCTTTTCCAGATTCACGTTCCACCCGTGGGAACGTAGAAAAGACAACAACATCTCTGTATGAGATTTTGCTAGTTCAAAAGATGATGCCTGAACCAAGATGTCGTCTAGGTAAGGCGCCAAAGCAATTCCCTGGGATCTGCGCCAAAATAGCCCCCAGAACCTTTGTGAATATTCTGGGTGCCGTGGCAAGATCAAACAGAAGTGCGACAAACTGGAAATGTTTGTCCAGAAAGGCAAACCTTAGAAATTGGTGATGATCCCTGTGAATGGCAACATGGAGATATGCGTCCATATGAGGTATATGGTCATCATAAATTGAATCTTCCTGAACCAATGGAAGGATGGAACGAATAGTTTCTATCTTGAAGGACGGAACCCTAGAAAATTTGTTGAGGCATTTTAGGTCTAGGATGAGTCGGGAAGTTCCCTCCTTTTTGGGAACCACAAAGAGATTTCAGTAGAATCCTAGTCCCTGTTCTCTCACAGGAACTGGGACAATTACTCCCATGGAGGATAGGTCCACTACGCAGTTTAAGAAGGCTTCTCTCTTTACCTGGTTGGAAGATAGTCTCAACAGGAGAATTCTGCTCTTTGGAGGGAAAGACTTAAATCCTATTCTGTAACCCTGGGATACTATGTCCACAGCCCATGGATCTGGGACATCTCGTATCCAAGCTTGCTGAAAAAGAGAAAGCCTGCCCCCCACTTGATCCAAAATTGGATCGGGAGCAGACCCTTTATGCTGATTTTGAATCAGTGGAAGGTTTCTTGTTTTGTTTCCCCTTATTCCAGGGCTGACTGGACTGCCAAGAATTCCTGGATTGCTCTGGCTTGGAAGACGGCGAAGACTTCTGTCCTTTAAAGTTGCGAAAGGAGTGAAAATTAGAATTCGGATGACTTTTAGGGGTATTTTTCTTGTCCTGAGGTAGGAAAGATCCCTTTCCACCTGTAATTTCAGAAATGAGTTCCCCCAGACCAGGCCCAAATAGAGTTTTACCTTTATAAGGTAAAGCCAAAAGCTTGTCCTTTGAAGATACATCAGCCGACCAAGATTTTTACCACAGAGCTCTGTGAGCTAGAACAGTGAAGCTAGACATCTTTAGCTCCCAGTCTAATTATGTGGCACTTCTGTTCCTTTGTATCTTCTGCAGATTGCTGACTTTGAATCTCGGCCTTGGATCCCACCACAGATAGCTGCCTGGACCGGGAATTACTGTCTCCCTTTGGGTTACATTTATATACCCATTCCCTTTGACATACGGGACTTGAATAGTTCTATGTTATATAGTCAGTTGTTAACTGTCATTGTATTTTGAGCTTTTTGTTTTATAACACTGATACTCTGAGTCTTAGTTTTGGTTTTATTGTTTTATCTTGGATCGCCTCTATCATAGTCTCTTCTGATATCAGATCAGACAGAGCATTTTACCAATAAGATGCTGCTCCTGCAACCATATCAATACTAGCCGCATGTTGCCATTGTAAACCTTGATGGATGTACATCTTTTTTTAAGTAAGCCTCTAGCTTCTTATCCATGGGATCCTTAAAGGAACAACTATCCTCTATAGGAATGGTGGTTCTTTTAGCTAGAGTAGAGATAGCTCCTTCTACTTTAGGCACAGTGTGCCTTGAGTCTCGAATGGAGTCAACAACATGAAACATTTTTTTAAAAACAAGGGAAGGGGAAAAGGGAACCCCTGGTATCCTCATCATCAGACATTTGGAAAAGGTTGACCAGCGCAGATTTAGCGTTAGAAACCTTACTAGCAGAGAAATGTTTAGATTTTCTCTTACGCTTACCCGAAGTAGGAAAGGCAGATAAAGCCGCAGATACAGCAGAGGTTATCTGTGCGGCAAAATCCCCTGGTAAATTAACATCCCCAGGAGCTGAGGAAACAGAAGGCACAGCATGAGAAACAGTTAAAGCTTGGGACGTTTGTGGAGAAAGCTGAGGCAGGTCACGCACAGCATTATCCTGAGAGAAACTTGGCTCAGGTTCCTTTAAATGATGTCATCCAAGATGGCGTCCCTTGAATTCCGATTGGCTGATAGAATTCTATCAGCCATCTTGAATGACGTCATGTAAAGGAACCTTCAGTGGGACCATATGAAGAGGATGCTCCGCGCCGGATGTCTTGAAGATGGAGCCGCGTCGGAAGGATGAAGATAGAAGATGCCGTCTGGATGAAGACTTCTGCCCGCCTGGAGTACCACTTCTTGCTGCTTGGATGAAGACTTCTTCCGGCTTCGTTGAGGACTTCTTGCCGCTTGGATGAAGACTTCTCCTGGCTTCGTTGAGGATGGATGTCCGGTCTTCAAAAACTGTAAGTGGATCTTCGGGGGTTAGTGTTAGGTTTATTGGGTGGGTTTTATTTTTAGCTTAGGGTTTGGGCTGAAAAAGAGCTAAATGCCCTTTTAAGGGCAATGCCCATCCAAATGCCCTTTTCAGGGCAATGGGGAGCTTAGGTTTTTTTGATAGGATTTTATTTGGGGGGTTTGGTTGTGTGGGTGGTGGGTTTTACTGTTGGGGGGTTGTTTGTATTATTTTTTTTACAGGTAAAAGAGCTGATTTCTTTGGGGCAATGCCCAGCAAAAGGCCCTTTTAAGGGCTATTGGCAGTTTAGTTTAGGCTAGGTTTTTTTTATTTATTTTTTTATTTTGATAGGACTATTAGATTAGGTGTAATTAGTTTAAATATTTGATAATTCCTTTTTTTATTTTGTGTAATTTAGTGGGGGTTTTTTTTTGTAATTTAGTTAATTGTATTTAATTAATGTAATTTATTTAATTGTAGTGTAAGGTTAGGTGTTAGTGTAAGACAGGTTAGGTTTTATTTTAAAGGTAAATTTGTATTTATTTTAACTAGGTAGCTAGTAAATAGTTAATAACTATTTAATAACTAGTCTACCTAGTTAAAATAAATAAAAACTTACCTGTGAAATTAAAATAAAACATAAGCTAGATACAATGTAACTATTAGTTATATTGTAGCAAGCGTAGGGTTTATTTTATAGGTAAGTATTTAGTTTTAAATAGGAATTATTTAGTTAATGATAGTAATTTTTATTTAGATTTATTTTAATTATATTAAAGTTAGTGGGTGTTAGGGTTACACTTAGGGTTAGGTTTAGGGGTTTATAACTTTAGTATAGTGGCGGCGATTTTGGGGGCAGCGGATTAGGGGTTAATAACAGTAATGTAGGTTGTGGAGATGTTAGGGACAGCAGATTAGGGGTTAATAATATTTAACTAGTGTTTGCGATGCGGGAGTACGGCGGTTTAGGGGTTAATATGTTTATTCTAGTGGCAGCGATGTCAGGAGCGGCAGATTAGGGGCTAATAATTTTATTTTAGTGTTTGCGATGCGGGAGGGCCTCGGTTTAGGGGTTAACAGGTAGTTTATGGGTGTTAGTGTACTTTTTAGCACTTTAGTTATGAGTTTTATGTTACGGATTTGTAACATAAAAGCCATAACTACTGACTTTCAGTTTATGGTACGGATCTTTTAGTTATGGGCTGTACCGCTGACTTTTTGGCCGGACAGGCAAACTCGTAATACCGGCGCTGTGGAAGTCCCATTGAAAAAGGACTTTTTGAAAGCTGCGGTAGTTACGTTGCGTTACGGTCAAAAAAGTGTGCGGTACAGATATACCTGCAAGACTCGTAATACCAGCGGTAGTGAAAAAGCATCGTTATGAAGCTTTTTCACTCATAACGCAAAACTCATAATCTAGGCGTTTATATTATAGCAGTTTTTTTAGTATTGTTGGTGTGGAACATTATAACATACAAACTCCTTTTGGTAGAATTAATTAATTAATCAATACAAATATAACTTTTTTTTTTTTTTTTTACAGATTCTAATTCTACCGAAAGGAGTTTGTATGTTATAATGTTTCACTCCAACAATACTAAAAAAGCAGCTATAATATAAAGTTTGCTAGCAATTGAGACTTGTTTCACTTGGAAATTAAACTACATTACCCATCATGCCTTACATTTACAAACTACACCTCTTTGCACTCATGCATTTTAAAAGTGTCCAAGAATCTGATGGGTAAATAGTAATTTGTGCTGGGATTGGCATGCGAAGGGGCGGAGGAGCGCTTGCACAATGAGTATTTGCGGTCAGACAGCTAAATGAACGTCACTTCCCATTTGCTGATCTAATATGTTCGCTAATTTGATAGAACACCGGCCCTTGCCTTCAAATTTTCTCCAGATAGGGGTCACCAATAATTGCAGCTATCTCGATTTCTCACAATCACTGGTGCTGATAATATTTATGGATCCTGCTTTAGAGTGAGGATTTTCCGTAGATTGCACAGACCTCTGTAGGAGACAGATCATTTATGACCATTAAGATGGCCTCCTCCAGTAGTCACCTGAAATAGTTTTATTTGCCCTTTGAAACCACAACTTTAGTTTCAGGCAAACCTGAAAGATGGGCCTTCGAAGCAGCAACCACTGCTTGATGAATGGAGCACATAGACTTGCAGGGTCAGTAGTGCTATAACAAATTAGAGCAGGTCAATATTTGTGCAGCAATGTAACTGCCAACATTTTATATTATAATCTCAATACTGTATGTTTCATGTTTCTTTTACACTAGGGTGACGATATTGCCGCTTTAAAAAGGGACACATATGAAAAATACATATATCAGGGTTCTTATACAGAACATTTCTTTAAACAGCCCTGAAAAAAGCCCTGACATGTATTTTTTATATGTGTCCCTTTTTAAAGCGGCAATATGGTCACCTTATTTAGCACTAATATCTAAAACGTTTTTCAATCCCACAGGCATCGGTGGCTGGTCGGATTGGTCAAGTTGGTCCGATTGTTCCGTTACCTGTGAGAAAGGTCTTAGAAAGAGGAGCAGAGAATGCAACAATCCCGAGCCCTCGTGCGGAGGAGGATGTATTGGGATTTCTGAACAGATTGAAGAGTGTGACACTCAGCAAATTTGTCCCAGTAAGTAACAAATGGAAAGGGACATAAAGTAAAGCAACAACACACTCATGTGTTTTTATTATTTCATCCAAGAGGACATTCAAAATATGTTAAATTGATGGTAAATCCTAGCGTTTGTGAAACGCTAGGATTTACAATGGGAATAAAAAGGGGACTTTCAGTCATGAAGTACAAAATATTTCATTCTGAAAGCTCCTTTGTTTGTTTACAGTGTTCAGCTCACGGCAGAACGCTATTTGGCTGAGAGATGACGTTTCCACCTCTTAGCCAATAGCCATGTGAGAAATCCGGCTTGGCACCGAATTTCACGCACAGCTATTTTATACTTCATGACTGAAAGTCCCCTTTATTTGTTCCAATGGTAAACCCTAGAGTTCCACAAACGCTAGGATTTACCATCACTTTAAGAAAGAAAGAAATAAAAAACGCATTCCTGTCCCGAATAAGACAGGCTTGCAGAAAAAGGGCAGTACCGTGTTAGCCAGTTTATTAAAAAAAAAAAAAAAATCCTTTTGTAAAAAAAAATTAAAGCGATATACAGATGATGCCTTTAATAGATAATTAATCGTGGATACAGTTTTAAGCTTTCAGGACACTGAGGTCCCTTCATCAGGCATTCTGATGCACAGGTGAATCTCAATTATATTTATACAGTATATAGGGTAAGGTATATGCTTTTAAAATGACACCTGTAACGCATAAACATTTGATGTGTTGTATGGGCTTTGGGAAATGTTTCACAGGAATGTGTGAATATGTTTGTTATGCATATCCATGGCAAGCACACAGAATGCAGGATGCTGTCATTTATGTGTGAAGACACTGTTTGTCCTCGTTGGGTATGATTTGTATAATACCCCCTGTATTATACCAGTCATATAAATGATTAAAGGGACAGTCTACTCCAAAATCTGTATTGTTTAAAAAGATAGATAATCCCTTTATTACCCATTCCCCAGTTTTGCATAACCAACACAGTTATATTAATACACTTTTTACCTCTGTGATTACCTTGTATCTAAGCCTCTCCTGACAGCCCCCTGATCACATGGCTATTTATTTATTATCTATTGACTTGCATTTTTAGCCAATTAGTGCAATGTCAGCCACAACTCCACGGGAGAGAGCACAATGTTATCTATATGGCTCACATGAACTAGCAGTCTACTGTTGTGAAAAGCAAATGAAAAAGCATGTCATAAGAGGCTGTCTCTAGTGGCTTAGACAGACAGAAATTTAGAGGTTTAAATGTTATAAAGAATATATTAATATAACAATGTTGGTTGTGCAAAGCTGGGGAATGATTAGTAAAGGCGTTATCTATATTTTTTGTTGTTGATTGTTTTAATATGAAAAGAATTAGATTTACCATGTCCATATAAGAGTTCATTAAGCCATGGGTCAGGTTCCATCCTGCATTGAAAGAGTCAAAAGGGCTTATAAATTTGTATTCCCAAATCCTTTCCCTTTGGGATCTGAAGTTCCCTTTCAGTACTGTTTTTTTAAAATCCTGGACATTGTAATGTGGTCCATTGAAATGTTTCCCTTCTGGTGTATCCGTTATTTTGTTGGTGATTGTGAAGCTGTAGAAGTTTATTATTTTCCTGAGTTGTTGTCCCTTTTCTCCAATGTAGTGTCCCATGTTTGCATTTGTTACATGTAATGAGGTTCACCACATTTGCTGAACAGCAAGTAAAACAGCCCTGAATTTTGTATTCCTGTTCTTCGCTGGGTGGTGATTTTTAGGATGTATGGGGCAGGTTTTGCATCGTTTTTGATTGGAGGTGTAGGGTTGGCTTTTGATTAATATTTTTTTAAGGCTTATTTTTTTCTGCAGTGTAGGGATTCCTCCTCAACCCTCCCACCTCCCTGATCCCTCCCAAGCAGCTCTCTAACCCTCCCCCTCCCAGTAGTAACAGCCATCTTAGGTACTGCCAGTACCCAGTTTAGATTACTTTTTAAATGTTATTTATCTTATATTTTTTTGCTGTAGCACAGTGGTCCTTCCTCATCCTCCCCACCTTCCCCGTCCCAGTAAATTTTGTAGGGCCTCCTACTCTAAATTTGCCATTTTCTGTAGTGTAGCGTCCCATCCCTACCTCTCCCATCCAAACTTTGTTTCCGTAGTGTATGGTCCTGCCACTTCCTCCCCCTCCCTCCGCCATTGAGCTGCCCACCAGCTTCCCACCTTTTTCTTCCACACCTCCCACCAACACCAACGGAGATCATTACAGACATTGACACTGACAGTGTCACTGTCTATAACGATCTAGCAATCTAGCTTCATATGATGACAGAGCACCGATCATGCTCCATTACCGTATGAAGAAAGATGCTGGACGCCCACAAACAGTAAGTCTCAGGTATCACTTGACCACCGAGATTGTGTGGGCTTCCAGCATTATGGACATAGATCTACATTATGTGGTACAATGGGCTATGTAGATCTACCTCCATTTGGCTGAAGGATTTAATAATACAAATCTTACAGGAATTAGGCATTTAAGCAAGACAAGAAGATCATTTACTGCATTATGAGAGAGAACGAGTTTCTAGATAACCATTTGACATTAATACTTTATTCCCAGCACATGGCGCGTGGGGAAGCTGGGGTTCATGGGGACAATGCACATCCCATTGTGCCACTGAAGGTTCTCCAGTCTTACCAGTCCAAACCCGGCAACGTCTGTGCAACAATCCACTTCCTTCCAAATTCCCACCAGGAAATAACTGCGTTGGAGAGCCAGTGGAAGTAAGAGACTGTACCAGTCTGCCCTTCTGCCCAGGTGAGTCTATAATGTCCTTCTTGTGTATATGTTGAAGGGACATAAACCCATGATTCAGGTACATCATGCAATATTAAACATCTTTCCAGTTGACTTCTATTATCAAAATTACTTAGTTCACTTGCTATCCTTTGTTGAAAACCATACCTAGGTTAGGCTGAGGGACGCAGCAATGCACTACTGGGAGCTAACTGCTGATTAACGGCTGAACTTATATGCCTGTTGCCATTGGCTCATCTGATGTGTTCAGCTAGCAATTACTGTGCCTTCAACAAAGAATTACAAAAGAGTGAAGTAAATCTGATTATAGGAAGTAAATTAAAAATGTGTTTAAAAGTGTACGCTTTATCTAAATTGTCAAATAAAAGATTAAAAGGTTAATTTAAAATAAAAGGGAAAAAAAAACATACCTAAGACCCAATATTTTTTCTCTCCCATACTGTATTTGATTACCGGTTAGGAGGGTCCCAGTCTATACCTCCCAAAGTTTGTTGCTGGGTATCAGGGACTCAGTAGATTGATGGGGCCGGTCACTGTTTTGTGGGAGGAGCCATGTTGGGAGAGGGTGGGATAGTGGGTGGTTAGTGGGCCAGATGGCGGGTGTGTCTGTGCACTCAGTGGGTGTGGCTGGGTGGTTTATGGGAGTGGCTGAGTGTTTTTGGGTGGGAATAAGGGAAATTCTGCAAATATTGACATATGGCTGTCTCAGAGGGGCATTGGGACAGAGCTCAGAATCAGGGACTGTCCCTCTCAAATAGGGACAGTTGGGAGACCTAAAGGACAACTGTGCACCAACTGAAATGGCACAGAACGACTCAAGAGCTATCATACTCTGTCTGCTATAGTTGCTTAGGACATTATAGTAGTGCCAGCATAATCAAGGTAGTGACCTATATTTTCTATAGTGCCATGCTAAAGCAATGTAACTACCATACCCTATAGCTACCATTACAATGCTATTAATTTCTCTATTTTTGGAGTTATACACCCAGTTTCCCAATTGTATCAATTGTTCGAAATTACTTTAACGTTTTTTTGTTTTTTTTTATCGAATACCTTATAACACCTATCCATGGCTCACCTTAAACCCGACCACCACACGTTAACTTTAACTCCAGCTGTGACAAATTACATAATAGAAGTTACCTGTAAAGATGTTTAAAATTGTATGCCCTGTCCAAATCATGAAATTTTTATTTTGACTTTACTGTACATTTAAGCAAGAGTGTGAAATTACAAGTTGTTTACTGTGACTTTAAGGCCATAAAATCTTTTTTTAATTCAGTAAGTAGAATTTAAACCAGAAAAATAACCTCTTCCTCTGAAATTTGTCTTTTTCTTCTCTCCCAAGGGAAGTTCTGGTATACACTACATAATTATGTTATAGCTTCATTGACCCTGCTACATGCTACACAAGAATTGACTTGATCCATACAGCTTATTAGCATTTTGACTGAGAAAGCAGATTACAAAATCCATGAAGTGTTCTGAAATAAAACCCTGCAAATATAACAGTTTTAAATTATTTCAAAACACACAAACACACACACATATATATATTCCAATTACAATTTACTCCTATTATCTAATTTGCTACATTCTCATAATATCCCTTGTTGAATATTTAAATAGGCTCGGCAGCTGCTGATTGGTGGCTGCACATAGATGCCTTATGTTATTGGCTCACCTATGTGCATTGCTATTTCTTCAACAAAGGATACCTAAAGAATGAAGCAAATTTGATAATAGAAGTAAATTGGAATGTTATTTAAAATTGTAATCTCTATCTAAATCATGAAAGAAAAATACTTGGTTTCATGCCCCTTTAATCTCAGCACGTCCAATAACACTGTTCAACTAAATGTAGCATGCTCCCGCAATGGGTAAAGCATTCGACAGTTTTACCCAGCACAGGATTGTGCTACATTTTAGTTGAACTACATATTTAGAAATGCAAAAAAACAAAGATATTTTAAGTTTAAATAGTGCTCTTTAATATGCAGGATATACAATTTTAGTAAATTTCGGTCACTTTAATGCACAATAACAGAGTGTTTTGTCTTATTTTTACAGTGAATGGAGAATGGGGTCCGTGGGTGAAAGAGCCAGGGTGCACGGTCACTTGTGGTGTTGGTGTAGTTAGAGAAAACAGAGTGTGTAACAATCCAGCCCCTAAACACGGGGGGAGATTTTGTGTCGGACCCCCCAGCAGAAAATCTACTTGCAATACAAAGGTTCCATGTCCAAGTAAGTACTTGAAAGCCAGCACTTAAAGGGACCTAATACCCATATAATAAATCACTTGAAAGTGATGCAGCATAACGGTAAAAAGCTGTCAAGAAAATATCACCTGAAGATCACTGTGTAAAAAAAGGAAGATATTTTACCTCAAAAAATTTTCAGCTCACAATAGTAGGTGCTCTGTGAACCGTTATCCTTTAGCCACTGTCAGCTGCATGTTAAAAAAAAAAAAGCCAATTAGCTTCATCACTGCTGAGGTCACACTTTGCTTTACTGTGATCTCATGAGATTTCACTGAAATCTCACAAGATTTCATAGCAAATGGCTGCATGAGAATCTTAGGGGGATGTGTTCTGAGCTCACTCTTGCCACAGACCGTGGAGCAGATAGCAGATAACTTAGGGGGGTAGTTATCAAGCCGTCAACCTCAAATACGCTGGAATTCCGCAGCGTATTTGTGGCGAGGCTGATTCGCCTTTGTTATCAAAGGCTAGAGACCGGCAAAAGTACAATTTTGTGACGTAAGCTTCGATCCGCCGGACTCAGTCCGACACAGATCGATTCTTACGTCACTCCAGATGTTCCGCCAATCTGACTACTTTTGCTAGTTATCAAGAAACTAGCAGGTACGCTCGGCACTTTTCCTGCCCAGCGTACCTGGTTTTCAAACCGCCGCCCTGGAGGCTGCGGATCCCATAGGAATCAATGGGAGTCTGACCATAGCGAAAGTTCATGTTCGCTGCTGTCAGATATCCCATTGATTCCTATGGGAGATGTCTGCACCTAACACCCTAACATGTACCCCGAGTCTAAACACCCCTAATCTGTCCCCACTACACCGCTGCAACTAAATAAAGTGTTTACCCCCTATACCGGCGCCCCCGGAGCCCCCCGCAACTAAATAAAGTTACTAACCCCTAAACCGCCGCTCCTAGACCCCGCCGCAACTATAATAAATGTATTAACCCCCTAAAACCGCCGCTCCCGGACCCCGCCGCAACCTACATTATACCTACTAACCACTATCCTGCCCCCCCTATACCGCCGCACTCTATAATACAGTTATTAACCCCTATCCTGCCGATCCCGGACCCCGCCGCAACTAAATAAATAGTTTAACCCCTAAACCGCCGCTCCCGGACCCCGCCGCAACCTATCTTAAACTTATTAACCCCTAATCTGCCCCCCCTACACCGTCGCCACCTATAATAAATTTATTAACCCCCATCCTGCCCCCCCACACCGCCGCCACTGTAATAAAATTATTAACCCCTATCCTGCCCCCCCTACACCGCCGCAAATCTAATAAATTTATTAACCCCTATCCTGCCCTCCCTATACCGCCGCAACCTATAATAAATTTATTAACCCCTAAACCTAAGTCTAACACTAAACCTAACACCCCCCTAACTTAAATATTAATTAAATAAATCTAAATAATATTTATATTGTTAACTAAATGAATCCTATTTAAAACTAAATACTTACCTTTAAAATAAACCCTAATATAGCTACAATATAAATAATAATTATATTGAAGCTATCTTAGGATTTATTTTTATTTTACAGGCATCTTTCAATTTATTTTAACTAGGTACAATAGCTATTAAATAGTTATTAACTATTTAATAGCTTACCTAGCTAAAAAAAAGAGAAATTTACCTGTAAAATAAATCCTAACCTAAGTTACAATTACACCTAACACTACACTATACTTTAATAAATTATTCCTATTTAAACTAAATACTTTCCTGTAAAATAAACCCTAAGATAGCTACAATGTAATTAATAATTACATTGTAGCTATTTTAGGATTTATATTTATTTTACAGGTAACTTTGTATTTATTTTAGCTAGTTAGAATAGTTATTAAATAGTTATTAACTATTTAATAACTACCTAGCTAAAAGAAATACAAAATTACCTGTAAAATAAATCCTAACCTAAGTTACAATTAAACCTAACACTACACTATCATTAAATAAATTAAACAAATTAGCTACAAATAAATACAATTACATAAACTAACTAAAGTACAAAAAATAAAAAAGCTGTTACAAAAAATAAAAAAAATAAGTTACAAACATTTAAAAAATATTACAACAATTTTAAGCTAATTACACCTAATCTAAGTCCCCTAATAAAATAACAAAGCCCCCCAAAATAAAAAAAAGGCCTACCCTATTCTAAATTTAAAAAGTTCAAAGCTCTTTTACCTTACCAGCCCTTAAAAGGGCCTTTTGCGGGGCATGCCCCAAAGAAAACAGCTCTTTTGCCTGTAAAAGAAAAATACAACCCCCCCCCCAACGTTAAAACCCACCACCCACATACCCCTAATCTAACCCAAACCCCCCTTAAATAAACTAACACTACCCCCCTGAAGATCATCCTACCTTGAGTCGTCTTCACTCAGCCGAGCCACCGATGGAACTGAAGAGGAGATCCGGAGCGGCAGAAGTGATCCTCCAAGGGGCGCTGAAGAAGTCTTCCATCCGATGAAGTGATCCTCCAGGCGGCGCTGAAGAAGTCTTCCATCCGGGCGATGTCATCTTCCAAGCGGCGCTGAAGAAGTCTTCCATCCGGGCGATGTCATCTTCCAAGCGGGGTCTTCAATCTTCTTTCTTCAGGATCCATCTTCATCCCGCCGACGCGGAACATCCTTCTTCCCCAACGGACTAACGACGAATGAAGGCTCCTTTAAGGGACGTCATCCAAGATGGCGTCCCTTCAATTCCGATTGGCTGATAGGATTCTATCAGCCAATCGGAATTAAGGTAGGAAAAATCTGATTGGCTGATTGAATCAGCCAATCAGATTGAGCTCGCATTCTATTGGCTGTTCCGATCAGCCAATAGAATGCAAGCTCAATCTGATTGGCTGATTCAATCAGCCAATCAGAGTTTTCCTACCTTAATTCCGATTGGCTGATAGAATCCTATCAGCTAATCGAATTGAAGGGACGCCATCTTGGATGACGTCCCTTAAAGGAGCCTTCATTCGTCGTTAGTCCGTCGGGGAAGAAGGATGTTCCGCGTCGGCGGGATGAAGATGGATCCTGAAGAAAGAAGACCCCGCTTGGAAGATGACATCGCCCGGATGGAAGACTTCTTCAGCGCCGCTTGGAAGATGACATCGCCCGGATGGAAGACTTCTTCAGCGCCGCTTGGAGGATCACTTCATCGGATGGAAGACTTCTTCAGCGCCCCTTGGAGGATCACTTCTGCCGCTCCGGATCTCCTCTTCAGTTCCATCGGTGGCTCGGCTGAGTGAAGACGACTCAAGGTAGGATGATCTTCAGGGGGGTAGTGTTAGGTTTATTTAAGGGGGGTTTGGGTTAGATTAGGGGTATGTGGGTGGTGGGTTTTAACGTTGGGGGGGTTGTATTTTCTTTTACAGGCAAAAGAGCTGTTTTCTTTGGGGCATGCCCCGCAAAAGGCCCTTTTAAGGGCTGGTAAGGTAAAAGAGCTTTGAACTTTTTAAATTTAGAATAGGGTAGGGCATTTTCTTATTTTGGGGGGCTTTGTTATTTTATTAGGGGGCTTAGATTAGGTGTAATTATCTTAAAATTGTTGTAATATTTTTGAAATGTTTGTAACTTATTTTTTTTTATTTTTTGTAACTTAGCTTTTTTATTTTTTGTACTTTAGTTAGTTTATGTAATTGTATTTAATTGTATTTATTTTTAGCTAATTTATTTAATTTATTTCATGATAGTGTAGTGTTAGGTTTAATTGTTACTTAGGTTAGGATTTATTTTACAGGTAATTTTGTATTTCTTCTAGCTAGGTAGTTATTAAATAGTTAATAACTATTTAATAACTATTCTAACTAGCTAAAATAAATACAAAGTTACCTGTAAAATAAATATAAATCCTAAAATAGCTACAATGTAATTATTAATTACTATCTTAGGGTTTATTTTACAGGTAAGTATTTAGTTTAAATAGGAATAATTTATTAAAGTATAGTGTAGTGTTAGGTGTAATTGTAACTTAGGTTAGGATTTATTTTACAGGTAAATTTCTCTTTATTTTAGCTAGGTAGCTATTAAATAGTTAATAACTATTTAATAGCTATTGTACATAGTTAAAATAAATTGAAAGATGCCTGTAAAATAAAAATAAATCCTAAGATAGCTACAATAAAATTATTATTTATATTGTAGCTATATTAGGGTTTATTTTAAAGGTAAGTATTTAGTTTTAAATAGGATTCATTTAGTTAATAATATAAATATTATTTAGATTTATTTAATTAATATTTAAGTTAGGGGGGTGTTAGGTTTAGTGTTAGACTTAGGTTTAGGGGTTAATAAATTTATTATAGGTTGCGGCGGTATAGGGAGGGCAGGATAGGGGTTAATAAATTTATTAGAGTTGCGGCAGTGTAGGGGGGGCAGGATAGGGGTTAATAAATTTATTATAGGTGGCGACGGTGTAGGGGGGGCAGATTAGGGTTAATAAGTTTAAGATAGGTTGCGGCGGGGTCCGGGAGCGGCGGTTTAGGGGTTAAACTATTTAGTTGTGGCGGGGTCCGGGATCAGCAGGATAGGGGTTAATAACTTTATTATAGAGGGCGGCGGTATAGGGGGGGCAGGATAGGGGTTAGTAGGTATAATGTAGGTTGCGGCGGTGTCCGGGAGCGGCGGTTTAGGGGTTAATACATTTATTATAGTTGCGGCGGGGTCTAGGAGTGGCGGTTTAGGGGTTAGTAACTTTATTTAGTTGCGGGGGGCTCCGGTATAGGGGGTAGAACAGTATAGTTTAGTGTGGGTGCTTAGTGACAGGCTAGCAAGAAAGCTGTAAAAAAGCCGAAGAGCAGCGAGATCGGATGAGTGATAACTATCACAATCCGCTGCTCATCGCCCCGTACTTGGTGCGCGGCTTTTTGACAGCTTTTTTGATAACTTAGGCGAATTCTTGCAGGTCCGCGGCGGTGATGGTAGGCGAGTTTAGGCAGGCGTATTGAACCGGCGAAGGCAGGTAAATTAGACGCGTTGATAACTACCCCCCAATGTGTAATGACTTTGGCCTACAGAATGTGACCGCTGTCATCTCCTTCTTCCCAGTCCTGCATGTGTGTGCAGCACTATTTACTACGGGAGCTGGAAACAATTAACTGCCGGCTAGATTACGAGTTTTGCGTTATGAGTGAAAAAGCAGCGTTATGGCTCTTTTTCACTACCGCTGGTATTACGAGTTTTGAAGGTATATCTGTACCGCACATTTTTTTGGCTGTAACACAACGTAACTACCGCAGCTTTCAAAAAGTCCTTTTTCAATGGGACTTCCATAGCACCGGTATTACGAGTTTGCCTGTCCGGCCAAAAAGTGAGCGGTACAGCCTATAACTACAAGATCCGTAACGTAAACTGAAAGTCAGTAGTTATGAGTTTTACGCTACAAAGCTGTAACATAAAACTCATATCTAAAGTGTTACAAAGTACATTAACACCCATAAACTACCTATTAACCCCTAAACCGAGGCCCTCCCACATCGCAAATACTAAAATAAAATTATTAACTCCTAATCTGCCGCTCCGGACATCGCCGCCACTATAATAAACATATTAACCCCTAAACCGCCGCACTCCCGCATCGCAAACACTAGTTAAATATTATTAACCCCTAATTTGCTGTACCTAACATCGCCGCAACCTACATTACTGTTATTAACCCCTAATCTGCTGCCCTCAAAATCGCCACCACTATACTAAAGTTATAAACCCCTAAACCTAACCCTAAGTCTAACCCTTACCCTAACACCCCCTAACTTTAATATAATTAAAATAAATCTAAATAAAAATTACTATCATTAACTAAATAATTCCTATTTAAAACTAAATACTTACCTATAAAATAAAACCTAAGCTAGCTAAAATATTACTAATAGTTACATTGTAGCTATCTTAGGTTTTATTTTTATTTCACAGCTAAGTTTGTATTTATTTTAACTAGGTAGACTAGTTAGTAAATAGTTATTAACGATTTACTAGCTACCTAGTAAAAATAAATACAAATTTACTTGTAAAATAAAACCTAACCTAAGTTACACTAACACCTAACCTTACACTACAATTAAATAAATTACATTAATTAAATACAATTAACTAAAATTACAAAAAAAAAAAAAACAACACTAAATTACACAAAATAAAAAAGAAATGATCAAATATTTAAACTAATTAAACCTAATCTAATAGCCCTATGAAAATAAAAAAGCCCCCCCAAAATAAAAAAAACAAACCCTAGCCTAAACTAAACTGCCAATAGTCCTTAAAAGGGCCTTTTGCGGGGCATTGCCCCAAAGAAATCAGCTCTTTTACCTATAAATAAAAATACAAATACCCCCCAACAGTAAAACCCACCACCCACACAACCAACCCCCCAAATAAAAACCTATCTAAAAAAACCTAAGCTCCCCATTGCCCTGAAAAAGGGTATTTGGATGGGCATTGCAAAAGAGCTGATTTCTTTGGGGCAATGCCCCACAAAATGCCCTTTTAAGGGCTGTTGGCAGTTTAGTTTAGGCTAGGGTTTTTTTATTTTGGGGGGGCTTTTTTATTTTCATAGGACTATTAGATTAGGTGTAATTAGTTTAAATATTTGATAATTTCTTTTTTATTTTGTGTAATTTAGTGGGGGTTTTTTTTAATTTTAATAGTTAATTGTATGTAATTTATTTAATTGTAGTGTAAGGTTAGGTGTTAGTGTAAGACAGGTTAGGTTTTATTTTACAGGTAAATTTGTATTTATTTTAGCTAGGTAGCTAGTAAATAGTTAATAACTATTTACTAACTAGTCTACCTAGTTAAAATAAATACAAACTTAGCTGTGAAATAAATATAACTATTAGTTATATTGTAGCTAGCTTAGGGTTTATTTTACAGGTAAGTATTTAGTTTTAAGGAATTATTTAGTTAATGATAGTAATTTTTATTTAAATTTATTTTAATTACATTAAAGTTAGGGGGTGTTAGGGTTACACTTAGGGTTAGGTTTAGGGGTTTATAACTTTAGTATAGTGGCGGCGACGTTGGGGGTGGAAGATTAGGGGTTAATACGTGTAGGTAGATGGCTGCGATGTTGGGGGCGGCAGATTAGGGGTTAATAACTGTAATGTAGGTAGCGGCAACATTGGGGGCGGCAGTTTAGGGGTTTATAACTGTATGTAGGTGGCTGCGACATTGGGGACGGCAGTTTAGGGGTTAATAACTGTATGTAGGTGTCGGCGACGTTGGGGGCGGCAGATTAGGGGTTAATAAGTATAATGTAGGGGGCGGCGATGTTGGGGGCAGCAGATTAGGGGTTAATAAGTATAATGTAGGTGTTGGCAATGTCGGGGGCAGCAGATTAGGGGTGTTTAGACTCAGGGTTTATGTTAGGGTGTTAGGTGTAAACATAAATTTTCTTTCCCCATAGGAATCAATGGGGCTGCGTTACGGAGCTTTACGCTCCTTGATTGCAGGTGTTAGGCTTTTTTTTTCCAGCCGGCTCTCCCCATTGATGTCTATGGGGAAATCGTGCACAAGTACGTAAAACCAGCTCAAAGCAGCGCTGGTATTGGAGTGCAGTATGGAGCTCAATTTTGCTCAACACTTAAAAATATTGCCTGCTAACGCCAGGTTTATGAAAACCTGTAATAGCAGCACTATAGGGAGGTGAGCGGTGACAAGTTTCAAGTTAGTACCGAGCCGTTCATAACGCAAAACTCGTAATCTAGCCGTGTGATTGCAACTCTGCCCTGGCTGCACAGCATGCTTATAGTTGTAGTTCCCAAGCACAGTCAACAATAGATGCAGAGGGCAATTCCTAAGCAATGTGGCTTAAAAAAAAATCACACAATGTATTGCTATTATCAAATGTACGTTGTTCTCTTGATATCCTTTGATGAAAAGTATGTAATGAGGCTCAGTAATGTGCACGCATCTGAAGTAATACCATGAGTAAATTTAATAATAAATAGGAAACTTGTTGTTTTTTTGTTTTTGTTTTTTTTTAATTGTGGGCTCTATCTGAATACTCAAATAAATTACTGGGGTTTTAAAGGCATTTTAAAATCACAGGCACTGAAATGTAACACCCCCTATATTGCTTTAGCCTTTGTAAACCTTCATAGCATTGTTTTCATTAAAAAAATTATTATTATTATTTTAAAAAAATCTAACATGCTGTTTTTAATGCGTAATTAAAAAATAAGCACAGTAAACTCACATTTAAAACTCTGTAAAATGCTCAGACATGAGTAGTAAGTGATACAACCCCAATTACGAAAAAGTTGGGACAATATGGAAAATGCAAAAAACAAAACAAAGAGTAATTTAAAAAAAATTCAGTTCACACTGTACTATATTGAAAACGCATTATAAAAGGACCAGTCAACACATTAGATTAGCATAATCAACAAATGCAAGATAACAAGATAATGGAATAGCACTTAGTCTCAACTTCAAATGAGTAGTAGATTTTTTTTCTGACAATTTTAAAAGTTATGTCTTTTTCCACTCCCCCTGTACCATGTGACAGCCATCAGCCAATCACATATGCATACACGTACCATGTGACAGCCATCAGCCATTCACAAATGCATACATGTTTATTCTTGCACATGCTCAGTAGGAGCTGGTGACTCAAAAAGTTTAAATATAAAAAGACTGTGCACATTTAGTTAATGGAAGTAAATTGGAAAGTTTTTTAAAATGGCATGCTCTATCTGAATAATGCAAGTTTAATTTTGATTGAGTGTCCCTTTAAAAACATAATTTATGCTTACCTGATAAATTCCTTTCTCCTGTAGTGTAGTCAGTCCACGGGTCATCCATTACTTATGGAATATATCTCTTCCTAACAGGAAACTGCAAGAGAATTACCCAGCAGAGCTGCTATATAGCTCCTCCCCTCACCTATCATACTCAGTCATTCGACCAAAGCAGACGAGAAAGGAGGAACCATAGGGTACAGTGGTGACTGGAGTTTAATTAAAATTTAGACCTGCCGTAAAAAACAGGGCGGGCCGTGGACTGACTACACAACAGGAGAAAGGAATTTATCAGGTAAGCATAAATTATGTTTTCTCCTGTTAAGTGTAGTCAGTCCACGGGTCATCCATTACTTATGGAATACCAATACCAAAGCTAAAGTACACGGATGAAGGGAGGGACAAGGCAGGAACATTAAACAGAAGGAACCACTGCCTGAAGTACCTTTCTCCCAAAAATAGCCTCCGACGAAGCAAAAGTGTCAAATTTGTAAAATTTTGAAAAAGTGTGAAGCGAAGACCAAGTCGCAGCCTTGCAAATCTGTTCAACAGAGGCCTCATTTTTAAAGACCCAGGTGGAAGCCACAGCTCTAGTAGAATGAGCTGTAATCCTTTCAGGAGGCTGCTGTCCAGCAGTCTCATAGGCTAAGCGTATTATGCTACGAAGCCAAAAAGAGAGATAGGTAGCCGAAGCCTTTTGACCTCTCCTCTGTCCAGAGTAAACGACAAACAGGGAAGAAGTTTGTCGAAAATCCTTAGTTGCCTGCAAATAGAATTCAGGGCACGGACTACGTCCAGATTATGCAAAAGTCGTTCCTTCTTTGAAGAAGGGTTAGGACACAGAGATGGAACAACAATCTCTTGATTGATATTCCTGTTAGTAACTACCTTAGGTAAGAACCCAGGTTTAGTACGCAGGACTACCTTGTCTGAATGAAAAATCAGATAAGGAGAATCACAATGTAAGGCAGATAACTCAGAGACTCTTCGAGCCGAGGAAATAGCCATCAAAAACAGAACTTTCCAAGATAACAGCTTGATATCAATGGAATGAAGGGGTTCAAATGGAACGCCTTGATGAACATTAAGAACTAAGTTTAAGCTCCACGGCAGAGCAACAGACTTAAACACAGGCTTAATCCTAGTTAAAGCCTGACAGAAAGCCTGAACGTCTGGAACTTCAGCCAGACGTTTGTGTAGAAGAATAGACAGAGCAGAAATCTGTCCCTTTAACGAACTAGTAGATAAGCCCTTTTCTAAACCCTCTTGTAGAAAGGACAATATCCTAGGAATCCTAACCTTACTCCATGAGTAACTCTTGGATTCGCACCAATGTAAATATTTACGCCATATCTTATGGTAAATTTTTCTGGTAACAGGCTTCCTAGCCTGTATTAAGGTATCAATAACCGACACCGAGAAGCCACGCTTTGATAGAATCAAGCGTTCAATCTCCATGCAGTCAGCCTCAGAGAAATTAGATTTGGATGTTTGAAAGGACCCTGAATTAGAAGGTCCTGTCTCAGAGGCAGAGACCACGGTGGACAGGACGACATGTCCACTAGGTCTGCATACCAGGTCCTGCGTGGCCACGCAGGCGCTATCAGAATCACCGAAGCTCTCTCCTGTTTGATCTTGGCAATCAAACAAGGAAGCATCGGGAATGGTGGAAACACATAAGCCATGTTGAAGACACAAGGGGCTGTCAGAGCATCTATCAGCACCGCTCCCGGGTCCCTGGACCTGGATCCGTAACAAGGAAGCTTGGCGTTCTGACGAGACGCCATGAGATCCAGATCTGGTTTGCCCCAACGACGAATCAGTTGAGCAAAGACCTCCGGATGAAGCTCCCACTCCCCCGGATGAAAAGTCTGGCGACTTAGAAAATCCGCCTCCCAGTTCTCCACACCTGGGTTGTAGATCGCTGACAGGTGGCAAGAGTGAGACTCTGCCCAGCGAATTATCTTTGAGACTTCCAACATCGCTAGGGAACTTCTGGTTCCCCCTTGATGGTTGATGTAAGCCACAGTCGTGATGTTGTCCGACTGAAATCTGATGAACCTCAGAGTTGCTAACTGAGGCCAAGCTAGGAGAGCATTGAATATTGCTCTTAACTCCAGAATATTTATTGGGAGGAGTTTCTCCTCCTGAGTCCATAATCCCTGAGCTTTCAGGGAATTCCAGACTGCTCCCCAGCCTAGAAGGCTGGCGTCTGTTGTTACAATCGTCCAATCTGGCCTGCGAAAGGTCATCCCCTTGGACAGATGTGGCCGAGAAAGCCACCATAGAAGAGAATCTCTGGTCTCTTGATCCAGATTTAGTAGGGGGGACAAATCTGAGTAATCCCCGTTCCACTGACTTAGCATGCACAATTGCAGCGGTCTGAGATGCAGGCGCGCAAATGGTACTATGTCCATTGCCGCTACCATTAAGCCGATTACTTCAATGCACTGAGCTACTGACGGGTGTGGAGTGGAGTGAAGGACACGGCAAGCATTTAGAAGTTTTAATAACCTGGCCTCTGTCAGGTAAATTTTCATCTCTACAGAATCTATAAGAGTCCCTAGAAAGGGAACTCTTGTAAGTGGTAATAGAGAACTCTTTTCCACGTTCACCTTCCACCCATGCGACCTCAGAAATGCCAGAACTATCTCTGTATGAGACTTGGCAGTTTGAAAACTTCACGCTTGTATCAGAATGTCGTCTAGGTACGGAGTCACCGCTATGCCTCGCGGTCTTAGTACCGCCAGAAGTGATCCTAGAATTTTTGTAAAGATTCTTGGAGCCGTAGCTAATCCGAAGGGAAGAGCTACAAACTGGTAATGCCTGTCTAGGAAGGCAAATCTCAGATACCGGTAATGATCCTTGTGAATCGGTATGTGAAGGTAGGCATCCTTTAGATCCACTGTGGTCATGTACTGACCCTCTTGGATCATGGGAAGGATGGTTCGAATAGTTTCCATTTTGAATGATGGAACTCTTAGAAATTTGTTTAGGATTTTTAAGTCCAAGATTGGCCTGAAGGTTCCCTCTTTCTTGGGAACCACAAATAGGTTTGAATAGAATCCCTGCCCGTGTTCCGTCCGAGGAACTGGGTGGATTACCCCCATTAGTAAGAGGTCTTGTACACACCGTAGAAACGCCTCTTTCTTTATTTGGTTTGCTGATAACCTTGAAAGATGAAATCTCCCCCGTGGAGGAGAAGTTTTGAAGTCCAGGAGATATCCCTGAGATATGATCTCCAACGCCCAGGGATCCTGGACATCTCTTGCCCAAGCCTGGGCGAAGAGAGAAAGTCTGCCCCCCACTAGATCAGTTTCCGGATAGGGGGCCCTCTCTTCATGCTGTTTTGGGGGCAGCAGCAGGTTTCTTGGCCTGCTTGCCCCTGTTCCAGGACTGGTTAACTTTCCAGCCCTGTCTGTAACGAGCAACAGCTCCTTCCTGTTTTGGAGCGGAGGAAGTTGATGCTGCTCCTGCCTTGAAGTTACGAAAGGCACGAAAATTAGACTGTTTGGCCTTTGATGTGGCCCTGTCCTGAGGTAGAGCATGGCCCTTACCTCCCGTAATGTCAGCAATAATTTCTTTCAAGCCGGGCCCGAATAAGGTCTGCCCTTTGAAAGGAATATTAAGCAATTTAGATTTAGAAGTCACGTCAGCTGACCAGGATTTAAGCCATAGCGCTCTGCGCGCTTGGATGGCGAATCCGGAGTTCTTAGCCGTAAGTTTGGTTAAATGCACAACGGCATCAGAAACAAATGCGTTAGCTAGCTTAAGTGTCTTAAGCTTGTTGATTATTTAATCCAATGGAGCTGAGCGAATGGCCTCTTCCAGAGACTCAAACCAGAATGCTGCCGCAGCAGTGACAGGCGCAATGCATGCGAGGGGCTGTAAAATAAAACCTTGTTGAACAAACATTTTCTTAAGGTAACCCTCTAATTTTTTATCCATTGGATCTGAAAAGGCACAACCATCCTCCACCGGGATAGTGGTACGCTTAGCTAAAGTAGAAACTGCTCCCTCCACCTTAGGGACCGTCTGCCATAAGTCTCGTGTGGTGGCGTCAATAGGAAACATTTTCCTAAATATGTGAGGAGGGGTAAAAGGCACACCCGGTCTATCCCACTCCTTGCTAATAATCTCTGTAAGCCTTTTTGGTATAGGAAATACGTCAGTATCTATCCAACCTACATAATTTCTCTGGAATTGCAACCGTGTTACAATCATTCAGAGCCGCTAATACCTCCCCTAGCAATGTGCGGAGGTTCTCTAGCTTAAATTTAAAATTGGAAATCTCTGAATCCAGTCTCCCTGGATCAGATCCGTCACCCACAGAATGAAGCTCTCCGTCCTCACGTTCTGCAAACTGTGACGCAGTATCTGACATGGCTCTCATCTCATCCGCGCGCTCTATCCTTAACCCAGAGCTATCGCGCTTGCCTCTTAATTCTGGCAACTTAGATAATACTTCTGTCATAACAGTAGCCATGTCTTGCAAAGTGATTTGTAAGGGCCTCCCTGATGTACTTGGCGCCACAAAATCACGCACCTCCTGAGCGGGAGGCGAAGGTACTGACACGTGAGGAGAGTTAGTCGGCATAACTTCCCCCTCGTCATCTGGTGATAATTTCTTTACATGTAAAGATTGACTTTTATTTAAAGTAGCATCAATGCAATTAGTACACAAATTTCTATTGGGCTCCACATTGGCCTTTAAACATAGTGAACAAAGAGATTCATCTGAGTCAGACATGTTTAAACAAACTAGCAATGAGACTAGCAAACTTGGAAATACTTTTCAAAATTAATTTACAAGCAATATAAAAAATGTTACGGTGCCTTTAAGAAGCACAGAAAAACTGACACAGTTGAAATAACAATGACCAAAATAGTTATAGCAACCAAATTTTCACAGTAAATGTATTAAGTTAGCAAAGGATTGCACCCACCAGCAAATGGATGATTAACCCCTTAGTACCCAAAAAACGGATAACAATTATATAATTAACGTTTTTTCTCACAGTCAAATACACTGTCACAGGACTGCTGTGCCTGATTACCTCCCTCAAAATGGATTTTGAAGACCCCTGAGCTCTCTAGAGACGATCTGGATCATGGAGGATGAAGTAGACAGATTGTGACTGAATTTTTACTGCGCAAAAAAGCGCTAAAATAGGCCCCTCCCACTCATATTACAACAGTGGGGAAACTCAGAAACTGTTTCTATGCAGAAAACAAAAATGGCCATGTGGTAAAAATCATGCCCTAATAAGTTTTATCACCAAGTACCTCACAAAAACGATTAACAAGCCAGTAAACGTTTTAAACATACATTTGAAAGTTATGTATTATTATTAATAAGCCTGCTACCAGTCGTTTTTACTGCAGTTAAGGCTCATACATTATTTCAGTATTAACAGTATTTTCAGAGTCAATTCCATTCCTTAGAAAAATACATTCAGTGTACACACACACACACATCAGCCTGATACCAGTCGCTATCACTGCATTTAAGGCTGAACTTACTTTACAATGGTATCAGCAGTATTTTCTCAGTCAATTCCATTCCTCAGAAAATAGATTACTGCACATACCTCATTTGTTGCAGGGGAGCCCTGCATGCTATTCCCCTTCTCTGAAGTTACCTCACTCCTCAGATGAGAAACAGCCAGTGGATCTTAGTTACGTCTGCTAAGACCATAGAAAAAAAACCCAGGCAGATTCTTCTTCTAATGCTGCCTGAGAATAAACAGCACACTCCGGTGCCATTTAAAAATAACAAACTTTTGATTGTAGAAATAAACTAAGTTAAAAAACACCACAGATCTCTCACAGCTTCCTTTTTAGTTAGGCTGCAAGAGAATGACTGAGTATGATAGGTGAGGGGAGGAGCTATATAGCAGCTCTGCTGGGTAATTCTCTTGCAGTTTCCTGTTAGGAAGAGATATATTCCATAAGTAATGGATGACCCGTGGACTGACTACACTTAACAGGAGAAACATTATTTGATGTTTTACTTTGTGAATGTAATGTATTTTTTAAAATATAAACTCATTTCAAATCTGATGACTGCAACACACTCCAAAAAAGTTGGGACAGTCGACTGTTTACCACTGTGTAACATCACTTTTTCTTTTAATAACACTTATTACGGGTTTGGGCACTGAAGACACCAGTTGGTTAAGTTTAGCCAGCAGAATTTTCCCCAATTCATCCATTATGCATGTCTTCAGCTGCGCAACTGTACAGCGCCTTAGTTTACCTTATATTGCACTTCATAATGTGCCACACATTCTCAATCGGAGACAGGTAAGGACTGCAGGCAGGCCATGTTAGCGCCCGCACTCTCTACTTTACGCAACCATGCTCTTGTAATCCGGGCAGAATGGGGTTTGGCATTGTACTGCTGGAAAATGGAGGGATGTCCCTGGAAAAGAAGACGTCTGGACTCTGGATGGCAGCATATGTTGCTCTGAAATGTGTACATATCTTTCTTAATGATGCCCTAACAGATATCTAAATTACCTATGCCATGAGCACTGACACACTCCCATACCATGACAGACGCTGACTTTTGGACCTGACGCTTGGATGATCCTTTTCCTCTTTGGCATGGAGAACACAACGGCTGTTTTTTCCAAAAACTATTTGAAATGTTGACTCGTCGGACAACAAAACACGATTCCACTGTGCTACTTTCCATCTCAGATGAGACTGAGTCTAGAGCAGTTGGCTGTGCTTTTGGACAGTGTTGATGTAACTTGCATCTGTGGATGCAGCAGCGAATGGTGTTGACTGACAAAGGTTTACCAAAGTATTTCCGAGCCCATGTCAGGATACCCATTACATACTCATGACGGTTTTTGAGATAGTGATGTCTGAGGGATCGGAGATCACACGCATTCAGAAGTGGTTTTCGGCCTTGCCCTTTATGCACCGAGATCTGAATATAATTAAAAGATCTGAATCTTTTAATTATATTATGCACTGTAGAAGGTGAAATGCTCAAAATGCTACCGATTTGTCTTTGGGGAATGTTGTTCTCAAAGTGTTGGATTATTTGCTGACGCATCTGTTGGCAGATTGGTGAGCCTCGACCCATCCTTGCTCTTGAAGAACTAGGCCTTTTTTGGAGGCTCCTTATATACTATGATTACATGATTGCCTCATCTGTTTCACATCACCTTCTTATTTCAACTCACATCGCTATTAGTCCTAAATTGCCTCTGTCCCAACATTTTTGGAACGTGTTGCAGTCATCAGATTTGAAATGAGTGTAAATTTTTAAAAATACATTAAATTCACAAAATAACACATCAAGAAATGTGATTTCAGTATAGTACAGGGTGAATTGAATTTTCAAATGACTCTTTTTATTTGTTTTTTTGCATTTTCCATACTATCCCAACTCTTTCTGAAATTGGGGTTGTACTACAATTGTACTTATTTTTGCGTAATTTACATCTGAACATTTTGTGAAAAAGAGCATCTTGCAGGATTTAGAACCCTAACTCTGCAACATCACAGACAGTGCGGAGCTTATGTGTATCTATCCATAGCTGGTCACAGCAAAGGAGATAACATTTCTCTAGATTGCAAAACAACAAAAATTGGCAGTATTTAAATGCTGTTAAAACATTTATTTTGTATGGAAAATCAGGGGCAGTTCTAAACAAATTCTGGATCGAGCAAACGATAGTGGTTAAAGGGATATGAAACCCACATTTTTTCTTTCATGATTCAGACAGAGCAGGCAATTTTAAGCAACTTTATAATTTACTCCTATTATTCATTTTTCTTTGTTCCCTTGGTATGCTTTGTTGAATGTGTAGCAATGTTCTTCTGGTTGCTGACTAAATTTGCTGCCCCTGCGCTTTCCTAGATAAACCTTTAAGCAAAGGATAACAAGAGAAGGAAGCAAATTAAATAGAAGTAAAATGGAAAAAAAGTTGTTTAAAATCAGGAAAGAAAAATGTTGGGTTTCATGTCCCTTTAAACTACTAACACAGTGATGACCAACTTCTTAATCCATGGCAGCTGCAGATCAATATTTCTGAAGTCTTAAGGGAGAGTCTTGAATATGTTATTCTTTAAAAAGATAGATAATCCCTTTATTACCCATTCCCCAGTTTTGCACAACCAACACTGTTATATTAATACACTTTTTACCTCTGTGATTACCTTGTATCTAAGTCTCTGCAGACTGCCCCTTATCTCTGTTGTTTTCTTTACAAACTTGCATTTTAGCCAATTAGTGCTGGTTTCTGCATAACTCCACAGGAGTGAGCACAATGTTGTCTATATGACAAACATAAGCTGGCATTGTCTGGCTGTGAAAAAATAATAAAATGCACTGAGATAAGAGATGGCCTGCTGGGGCTTAGAATCAGGCAGAGATTTAGAGGTTTAGAAGTTATAAAGTAGATTAATATAACAATGTTGGTTGTACAAGGCTGGAGAATGGGTAGTAAAGGCGTTATCTAACTTTTTAAACAATAACAATTTTCAAGTAGACTGTCCCTTTAATGTATTTTTCTTGGGGCAGTAAAAACGATGGTATACTTTCTTAGTTCTGCTTTTTTACAGGGGTCCCAAAAACTAGTACAGGGTGCCATCCCTGATCTAACAAATACAGTGCCCATGCATATAATCTTGTTTTCCCAACCTAGATGCATCTTCACAACAGCACTCGCAGGAAGCAGCGTCTGCCTGGACACCTGCCTGTCTGCTGCATGGCACTCTATAACCTTAAACTGAATGTAAAGTTTATTGAATAAGTTTAAAAATACTCTTAAAAACAGGGGCACTTTCATTCATTAAAGGGACAGTTCACCTAAATATTTTCTCTGATTTAAATTGTTCCCAATGATCCATTTTACCTGCTGGAGTGTATTAAATTGTTTATAAGTAGCTCCTTTACCCCTATTTTGGCCTTTGAAATAGCTGATTTAGCTTGTGGTATCCCAACCTATACTGAAAGTTTTGCTACTGGAGACTCAGCTATTGAATAGCCTAAGTAAACACAGCCAGCAGAAGAAATTACACTCCCAGTGGGGTGCATGATAAATGATAATTTTCCATTTTTCTCTCTATGTATTGAGCTTTAGTTTCCAGACAAATATAAGATAAGGAAGGAAGTGTGTGTACACAAAGTGATAACATAATGAGATCTGATATTACCTGAAGCTCAACCCATTGTAATAGGCTGTGGTTTAAAAGCACAAAACCAGCTACTTCATATACACAAATAAACCCGAAAATGCAATGTCTCATACATTTTATACTCTGCAGCTAGTATAACAAGTCATTGAAAATAAATTAATATAAAAACAATTTTACAGTGTACTGTCCCTTTAAACTTTACCATGTAGCTTTTTTTTAAAAATACTTACCTTTGCTTTACGGAAAGCAGACTGGCGATCCTCCGCCCACAGCTCCTGTTGTAGTTAGCTGATCAATGATGAATCCGGCATCCTCTAATTGTTGCGTGCCCCCTTTGGGGTCCAGCTTGTGGAGAAAGCCGATACGTAATTGATCTGCTAACTACAACAGGAGCAGAGGATCGCCGGTCTGCTTTCTATAAAGCAAATGTAAGTATTTTTAAAAAGAAGCTTCATTGTAAAGTTTAATGACTAAAAGTGCCCCTGTTTTTAAGAGTATTTTTGAAAACCGTGCACTTATTCATTAAACTTTACAATCACTTTAAAGACTGCAAATAAAAATATTAAGGTAGATAGTCATACCAGCACAATAGCTAATAATTGTGCTTCTAATGTACAGAGTGGGGTTTGCTCCACCATAGAATCGCCACTGTGTAGATCTTTTATAATCCAGTATGTAATGGCTGATATACTCTTAAGTATTCCTCTTTGCGCTGATTTGAAAATAATCTGTGCTTTCTATGTCTCTTTTTTTTTCTTTGCAGTTGATGGTGCCTGGTCGGAATGGGAGGAGTGGGCACCCTGCACACGACTGGGAGAGGATAAGATTGCATGCAAAAAAATAGTTGGTACCCAGCAGAGGAGGCGTGTGTGTGAAGGGGAGAGAAACAACGGCAAGTGGTGTGAAGGGGATCGTAGAGAGATGCGTCACTGCTACAATAGAGAAAAGTGCTTTCCAAGTATGCCATTTATGATTTTTGTTTGTTACCATTATTAATTTAGCATTATTAATGTAATACCAAATGTTGTTGTTTTTTTTACTACAGTAGACAAATGTTACACCCTGAGCTGACTAGCAAAAAACAAAAGTCCACAACGTCATCAATTACTAGAGGGAATATCACTCCTGACCAGCAGGAGGAGGCAAAGAGCACCACAGCAAAGCTGTTAAGTGTCACTCCCCTACCCACAATCCCCAAGTCATTCAACCGAAGGAAAATGGGAAAAAAGGAATAACACAAAGGTGTAAAGGTGCCTGAGGTTTAGTAAAAAATAACTGTCTTAAATTTAAGGGTGGAGTCGTGGACTCTCCATATCCGGAAAGAAAGAAATGTATCAGGTAAGCATAAATTTTGTTTTCTTTCCTAAGATATGGAGAGTCCACAACGTCATCAATTATTAGAGGGAACCAATTCCCAAGCTAGAGGACACAGATGACTAGTGGGGGAGAACAAGACAGGCAGACCTAAACAGAAGGCACCACCGCTTGAAGAACCTTTCTCGCAAAAGAAGCCTCAACCGAGGAAAAAATATCAAATTTGGAAAATTTCGAAAAAGTATGCATAGTGGACCAAGTTGCAGCCTTGCAAATCTTATCCACAGAAGCTTCATTTTTGAAAGCCCAAGAAGATGAAACAGCCCTAGTGGAATGAGCTGTTATTCTCTCAGGAGGCTGCTGATTAGCAGTCTCATAAGCAAAACGGATCATACTTCTCAACCAGAGAGAAAGAGAAGTAGCAGTAGCTTTCTGACCTTTATGCCTTCCAGAGAAACAAACAAACAGGGCAGAAGACTGACGAAAATCCTTAGTCATCTGTAGGTAGAATTTTAGGGCACGCACAACATCCAGGTTGTGCAACAAACATTCCTTATGTGAAGAAGGATTAGGACATAGAGAAGGAACAACAATTTCCTGATTAA